>NC_142090.1:30054832-30087332 GCF_054644295.1 Miniopterus natalensis
GTCTGTACCAGGGCAGGGGTTTGTTAGTCAACATAGCTGGCCCTGATGTCAGCCATGGCGGCGCTTGTCTGATTTTGTTATTTTTCTGGGCCTGGAGCTGAAACACAACAGGCCTAGATGTTATCCTTCTGGGTTAATACTTAAGGGGATGATTGTGCAAAAACCTGCATGGGAGTCACATGAGGCCACTCTTTGGCCCCTTGTTCCTCTTCCAAGGGGGTCTACTGCATGATTAGCAACATGCCAGGGGAGAAAAGATCAGAGGAGAATCCAAATCACATGATCAGCAATATGAAATAGCAGGAGGTCTAAACCACTTGACCAGTGATATGCTAGGGGAGGAAAGGTTACCCTGGGAGTGAGATCCCTGTTTTCCCAGTTTCGCCAGTTGCTAGGCACCCAGAGTTTCCCAAGCTGATGACTTTCTCTTTTTAAAAAAAAAATATGTTTTTATTGATTTTAGAGAGAAAGGATGGGAGAGGGATAGAAGGTTAGAAACATCAATGAGAGTCATGGATCAACTGCCTCCTGCATGCCCCCTACTGGGGATTGATCCCATAACCTAGGCATGTGCCCTGACTGGGAGTGGAACTGGTAACCTCCTGGTTTGTGGGTCAAGACTCACCCACTGAGCCACATTGGAAAATAGCAAAAAGACAGTCGGGAAAGCTAATTCCTGGTGATGGCTCCTGTAACTATTCTCATATTTTGCATGCATGGGCAAAGAATACTGAAATTTCCCCAATGTTTCCACTGTATCAAGCTATGATCAGCTCTAAGCTCTCAGCTCTAAGGATAGGTTAATTGCATGGGTTAGAGACTGGGAAGTAGCCTATATAAGGCCACTATTGCACTCAGTGGGGTAAATAATGAAATTCTATTGTAGCCAATACAAATAAAAACTTAAGAAGAGTCTGTCATTGATATTTAAAGAAACTGAATTTATTGTTTATGTTTTACATGTATAAAAGTTGCATTAAATCCATAGCACTGTACTATGATGTAAGGAAAACCATTGTTGTCTTTAATTTCCAAGGTACTATTTATCATCCTGCATGAGAAATCACTAAATAAAATTGTAGTCCCTAAAAACACTTTTATTTAATAAAGAATAATTTATAATTTTGCATATGACTAATTTGTAGATATTATTTTATGTTATGAATAAATGAATAAAAGGTTACACAGTCAATTAGAAAACTCAAAAGGTACAATTAGGAAAATGTATACCCCAAAGGTAGGAGGGGGTATCTGTGTGTGTGTGTGTGCATGCGTGTATGTACATAGATGATTTCAGAATATTAAAAGCCTTAAATCATAAAAACTATGGGTTTAATGCAACTTTTATACATGTAAAACATAAACAATAAATTCAGTTTATTTAAATATCAATGACAGACTCTTCTTAAATTTTTATTTGTATTGGCTACAATAGAATTTCATTATTTACCCCACTGAGTGCAATAGTGGCCTTATATAGGCTACTTGCTAGTCTCTAACCCATGCAATTAACCTATCCTTAGAGCTGAGAGCTTAGAGCTGATCATAGCTTGATACAGTGGAAACATTGGGGAAATTTCAGTATTCTTTGCCCATGCATGCAAAATATGAGAATAGTTAAAAGCCTGAAATCATAAAATATCTACCAATTGAATTCAACTACTTTGACTAAATGCTTCACTGAAGTAGGCAATAGTTTCAGTAAAATGACTGACGAACCAACTGGTTATTATGGTATCATGTAGACATGTCCAGAATTTTTATTAAATATAATGTTAATATTCCCAAAGTACTCTCCATAGAAATCAAATCTTCTAATAAGATTACTTGTGAAAGTTCATAGTCACTTAATGACTTTTATTTTTAAAAATGACTTTTTGATTTAATCATTATGAGTTGAATTTTATAATTTTAGATTTTCTAGGCTCGATCTGGGATTCAGCACATTTTAGTGAATGGAAAACCCTTAAGATTAATATAATAGCATCTTTTCCTAATTAGGTCTCATACATGACCTGTGAATAGTCAAAACTTTCGAGGTTAAATGGCTGAATATTTTTAAACAGATATTGAGAGGTTGGCAAGATATACATAGATATGTATCACTGTTTTATGGCATTACACAGAACTCAATTAACATTATTTGGGGCATCCTATAATTTTACCTAAAGTTTGACCTCTTATGTAGTTGGTGTGTCTTAATATTCTCAGGGCACTGAGAAGACCTAGTAGGTCTCCCTACTCTCACTCAGTTTCCTAATCACCTGTTCCACTTCCATTGTCCCCTCAGCTGGAGCACTGCCATATAATGAGTATCTGATTCATTTGTGTTTACTTTTCTTGGCTGTATTTTACTTGAATAAAAATATCCTGCAGAAAAGCCAAGTTCTGGATAAAGAGGAATAACAAACTATTTATTTTTAAAACACACAGAGATAATTTTTTTAAAAGGATATCTATTAAGGTATGTTCAGGTGCATTCTCAGAGAATTTCAATATGCACAAAATTTATGTATTTCATTATATCTCCTCCTTGTAAAAAAAAAATCCATCTGAAGTGAAACACAGGAGGATGACACAGAATTAAGCCAAAACCCTAACCTTTCAGCCATTCTCAATAGGTAGGACTCAGCCTACCCATGCATAACAGTATTTCTGAGTAACTTCAATTCCAGACTCAAAATATCATCCTTAAAACATCCTGCTCAGCTCCTACTCCAAGATATTTCATGCTGACTTTGTGCTTCTTTCTTCAACCTTCTATGTGTTCATAGAACCTGAAATTTCCTTCAGGTCTGCACACCACCTATACATGCCTTCTCTACCATTTAAGGACCAGGCCAGCTTATATCTTATCTACTTCTAAAGACTTTGTTCGACCTGTCCATCTTGCACTGATCTGCTACTGTGACCTACCAAAACCATTTTTTCTCGATCATTCTGATACTCAATACCATAAAATCTTTGAATCTAACACTGTATCAAACATAATTTTATTCAATGTTCCTATTCTACAGATTAGAAAATGAGTGACTTTCCAAGTGTTATGATAAGTACAGGAAGGGCCAAGACTAGTACACATGTTTCTTGGAACCTTGTTATTCCTGCTATCCTATGTCACCTTAAATATGGGTACTGTACTGAATTCTTTCTAGCCGTGGCTGTACAGTGTCTTGCCAACTAGACTGTGAACCTCACAGATCAGGAGAGCTATACACATAGAAGCACCTAGTAAATACATGTTGATTCAATAAATGATGCATCATCAAGTCATAAAGAGTTTCATTTGCATTAATTGTAAAAAAAAATCTCTCTGGAATTAAGTATTCTTGGGATCCTTTCCATCAGGCTAGTTTGTGAACAAGGTATCAGACCTCAGAAAGAAGTAAATAAAAATTTCCCTTAAGGTTATAGTATTAGGCTTCTAGTTTATTAAAGTAAACTAAAACCAAAGCCAGTAATTATTAATGTTCAGATTTTAACATCTGCTTGCCATCAAAACAATGTTTAAGAAAGAAATAAGAAGCCATAAGACAAGTTTAAGCATCCCAAATACTTGTGCTTATTAATAAGTAGAATCTTTTTCAATTAAAATAAAATTCTATCATGATTATCTCTATTTATTTTAGGTGTCTCATTTTTGAATCTCAAAGAACTCCATGTTTCCCCTCATCCTGTTGTATATCAATTCAAAAGAAATGGAATACAAAGAAAACAGGCCTTCAGCGAGTTCCAGGATGAATGAGAAACTAGTCTCTTCTGCGGCTATTAGCAGTGTCTTTCCCTCCTTTGCTCCCATTACAGAATACAAAGGTCATTTAATTTATTTCCAGAAAAAAAGTGGCTATCTCTATGGTGTTGATTTTTTCCAAATTCTTCAAGGTACCATGCGTTACACCACTAAAGGATAATTAGATTTTTTTCTAGGAAAAATGCTTCCCTTTACCAAAGAAACTCTCTGACAATTCAAGTAAAATAAAGGAATCCCTTTAAAGAAACTCCTTCTCTATTGAGTGCTCACCAGTTTTTCCTTATGTATCCTCTTTTCTAGTAGAATAATATGAAGGTTTTTATTAGCAGGGTGTGATTTAATACAATAAATTTTATGTGTTTAATATTTTTATTAACTGGTAAGTTTAATGTAAATAATACTGAATAGTTTAGACACCTTATTTATAATCTTTAATAATGAAGTTAAGTGGCTAATAATATAGTGTTTAAGAATATAGTGGGCTTTGAGAATAAAATACTTGGGTTTGAATCCTCGCTCCTTTACTCTTAGCTATGTGATCTTGGGGAAGTTACTTAATATCTCTGTAACTCTGTTTCTTTACTTTTAAAGAGGAATAATAAAGTGCCTACTTTATACAATTGTTATGAGGTTTAAATGATTGTTTACATATGAAAACCACTTAGAACAGTGCCTGGGTCATAAGTGATCAATAAATGTTAAATACAGTCATGATGTAATCACAACCTTAAGTCCTTTATGGAAGAACGTATGGTATAAATACATGAATTAATTTTGAAATACTGTATGAGCTTAATCAGTTCTAAAAATATTTCAGCCCTTCTCCCAAAGACAGATTTTTATTACTATATTAGAAAGTCATAAAGCAAAGATATATGTGTCCCTCATATCAGGTGCCAGGCATTAGGGTTATTAAAGTAATGACTAGCTACACTTTCTTGAAAGTACATTTAAGGTAGTAAAATTTTAAACAATAACACAACATAATACTATAATTATTCCAAAGAATTATTTACTAATACCATTCTTGAAATGAAAGCACTAAGCCAAAAGCTCAGGTCATATCTCAGAATATTTTTAGATCAACAGAGAAAACCAAATTTCAAAATAGAATGGCCATCATTGAAATGCTCTGTATAGAGTCCCTACATTTATTCTCCTCAGTCATCAATCCCAGATCTCATCATTAGCTTGTCCTTAAAATCATTAACATGCATGCATTGAATGGTCCAGGTCTACATCATATCTGCTATGCATATTAGGCTTATAAAGTCTAATAATATATTTTATGTTGGAGGAACCTTAAATAAGCTAACTAAATGTAGACTAAAAGTGGAAATCTTAAAAGACAGCAATATATGCAAGTCCATTACATAATACATTTTTCTGGCAAAAATTCCATTATGGTATGGATTGAGCAAAGTCCCCTGTGTCTGTAATGGCATAAAGAGCATCAATTTCACTCGACAGAAAAAGCCAATAACATGATAAAATGATCTCTTATTGTCAGTTATTAATTTATCTAAAGTTTTCTGTATACTTCCTCTATATAAGGCACTATAGAATCATTTAAATATCTATCAAAGAACTTGCAGTCCTATATGGGAAAAATATGTACTCAAATTACAAGATTGCCAGCCAGAAGTATATTGAGAGAAGTAGCAATTAAGCCATACTAGAAGAGTTAATAGCAGGGAGAGATTATGTGACTCTAAGAAGAATCCCAGTAGATATCATTAAAGATAGTAAAGTAAGAGCAAGTTTTGATGAGCATAAAAGAAAAATTGTTGACTATGTAGATGGTAAAGCTCTTTCTGGGTTTGAAGAGGATCTATTCTGGATAGTTTGGATATTCATCATGCCACCTCCATACCCCCACACTAATTTGAATGATTTAAGATCTCTTACAAATTAAACTGCAGTTCTTAATAGAAACCCTAAAATTAAGTAAAGTAGCAACTACTTTAAACAAACAGAATCAGTAAATATCAAGAATTTACTAGTTGTTTTTTTAATTTTATTTTTGTTTAAAATATTACAGATGTCCCTTTTACTCCCCAATGACCAATTCCTCCCCATCCCATCCCCCTCCCCAGTTCCTCTTCCCACCATTGTCCGTGTCCTTGGGTTGTGCATATATGCATATAAATTCTTTGGTTACTCTCTCCCCCTCCACCCACCCGCCCTCCTCCATCCCTCTGACATTCTTCGGTCTGATCTATGCTTCCATGTCATTGAATCTACTCTGTTCATCTGTTTATTAAGTTGTTTAGATTCAACATATAAGTGAAGTCATGTGATCTTTTTCTTTCTCTGTCTGGCTTATTTCACTTAGCATAATTTTCTCCAGGTCCATCCATATTGTCCCAAAGGGTACGAGATTCTTCTTCTTTACAGCTGCATAGTATTCCATGGTGTAAGTGTACCACAGCTTTTTTATCCACTCATCTACTGATGGACACTTGGGCTGTTTCCAGATCTTAACTATTGTAAACTGTGCTGGTGTGAACATAGGGGTACATATATAATTTCTGATTAGTGTTTGAGGATTCCTAGGATGCATTCCTAGAAGTGGAATCACTGGGTCAAAAAGCAGTTCCATTTTTAATTTTTTGAAGAACCTCCATACTGTTTTCCACAGTGGTTGCACCAGTCTGCATTCCCACCAGCAGTGTACTAGGGTTCCCCTTTCTCCACACCCTCACCAGCACACATAGTTTGTTGATTTGTTGATGGTAGCCATTCTTACAGGTGTTAAATGATACCTCATTCTGGTTTTAATTTGTGTCTCTCTGATGATTAGCAACGTTGAGCATTTTCTCACCTGTCTCTTGGCCATCTGTAGGCCCTTTGCCCATTTCTTAATTGGGTTATCTTCCTCTTGCTGAGTAGTATGAGTTCTTTGTACACTTTGGAAATTAACCCCTTATCAGATACATCCTTGGCAAATAAGTTTTCCCAGACAGTGGGGTTCCTTTGTATTTTGAGGCTGATTTCTTTTGCTGTGCAGAAGCTTTTTAGTTTGATGTAGTCCCATATGTTTATTTTTTCTTTTGTTTCTCTTGGCCTAGGAGATGTATCAGTGAAAATTCCACTATGTGGGATGTCTGTGACTTTATTGCCTATGTTTTCTTCAAGGATTTTTATGGTTTCATGACTTATGTTTAAGTCTTTTATCCATTTTGAGTTTATTTTTGTGTATGGTGAAAGTTGGTGGTCTAGTTTCATTTTTTTGCATGTATCTGTCCAATTTTCTTAACACCACTTATTGAAGAGACTGTCTTTACTTCATTGGATGCTCTTGCTTCCTTTGTCAAATACTAACTGACCATAATGGCGTGGGTCTATTTCTGGGGTCTCTGTTCTATTCCATTGATCTATATGCCTGTTGTTGTACCAATACAAGGTCATTTTGATTACAGTGGCTTTGTAATACAGTTTGAAATCTGGTAATGTGATCCCTCCCACTCTGTTGTTTTTTCTCAAGATGGCTGCAGCTATTCGGGGTCTTTTTTGGTTCCATATAAATTTTTGAAATGTTTGTTCTATGTCTGTGAAATATGCTGTTGGTATTTTAATAGGAATTGCATTGAATTTATAAATTGCTTTGGCTAGTATGGACATTTTAATGATATTAATTCTTCCAATCCATGAGCATGATATATTCTTCCACTTGTTAAAATCTTCCCCTATTTCTTTCTTCAGTGTCATGTAGTTTTCCGAGTATAGGTCTTTTACATCCTTGGTTAAGTTTATTCCTAGGTATCTTATTTTTTTAGTTGCAATGGCAAATGGCATTAATTTTTTAGTTTCTCTCTCTGAAAATTGATTGTTGGTGTGTAAGAATGCCATTGATTTCCAGATGTTGATTTTGCATCCAGCTATTTTGACAAATTCGTTTATCAAATCTAGTAGTACTTTGATGGTGTCTTTAGGGTTTTCTATGGACAATATCATGTCATCTGCAAATAATGACAGTTTTACTTCCTCCTTTCCAATTTGGATGCCTTTTATGTTTTCTTCCTCTCTGATGGTTGTGGCAAGGACTTCCAGTACTATGTTGAATAAGAGTGGTGAAAGTGGACACCTCTGTCTTGTTCCTGTTTTTAATGGAAATGGTTTTAATTTTTGCCCATTGAGTATGATGTTAGGTGAAGGTCTGTAATATATGGCCTTTATTATGTTGAGGTATGTGATCCCTTTATTCCCACTTTCCTAAGAGTTTTTATCAGAAATGGGTGCTGGATTTTGGTGAATGCTTTTTCTGCATCTATTGATATGATCATATGATTTTTGTCCTTCATTTTGTTTATGTGATCTATCACATTTATTGATTTTTGCATGTTATACCAGCCTTGCATCCCCGTAATAAATCCCACTTGGTCATGATGTATGATCTTTTTAATGTATCACTGGATCTGCTTTCGTAGTATTTTAGTGAACATTTTAGCATTTATGTTCATCAGGCCTGTAATTTTCTTTCTTTGTAGTGTCTTTATCTGGTTTTGGGATTAGGATGATGCTGGCCTCATAAAAAGAGTTCCTCTTGAATTTTCTGGAATAGTTTGAATAAAATAGGTGTTAATTCTTCTTTGAATGTTTGGTAGAACTCGCCTGTAAATCCATCTGGTCAGGACTTGTGTTTGCTGGGAGTTTACTGATTACTGCTTTAATTTTATTAGTTGTTATCAGTCTATTCAGGTTTTTTGCCTCTTCTTGATTCAGCTTTGAAAGCTTGTATGCTTCTAGGAATTTGTCCATTTCCCCCATGTTGTCCAATTTGTTGGCATATAGTTGCTCATAGTATTTTGTTACAATCCTTTGTATTTCTGTTGGGTCAATTGTTATATCCCCTCTTTAATTTCTGATTTTATTTATTTGGGTCCTCTCTTTGTTTCTTAGTGAGTCTGGCTAAAGGTACATCAATCTTATTTATCTTTACAAAGAACCAGCTCTTGATTTCATTGATTTTTTGTATTGTTTTTTAGTCTCTATGTCATTAATTTCTGCTCTGATTTTTATTATTTCCTTCCTTCTACTTCCTCAGGGCTTTTCTTGCTGTTCTCATTCTAGTTCTTTTAGTTGTTGTGTCAGATGGTTCATTAGATCTTTTTCTTGTTTCTTGAGATAGGCCTGTAATGCTATGAAATTTCCTCTCAGGACTGTTTTCGCTGTGTCCCATAGATTTTGGGTTGTTGTCTATTCATTTTCATTATTTTCCATGAAGTGTTTGTTTCTTCCTTGATCTCCTTGGTAACCCATTCATTGTTTAATAACATGCTATTTAGCCTCCTTGTGTTTGAATATTTTTGAGTTTTTTATAGTGGTTGATTTCTAATTTCATGGCATTGTGATCTGAGAAGATGCTTGATATAATTTCAACCTTCTTGTATTTGTAGAGACTTGCCTTGTGCCCTAACATGTGGTCTGTTTTTGGACTGTTCCATGTGCACTTGAGAAGAATGTGTATTCTGCTGCTTTGGGGTGAAATGTTCTGTAAATGTCAATTAAATCCATTAGGTCTAGTGAGTCATGTAAGATCTGTGTTTCTCTGTTGATTTTTTGTCTTGATGATCTGTCCAATGCTGACAGTGGGGTGTTAAAGTCCCCACTATGATTGTGTTGCTGTGAATCTCCCCCTTAAAGCTTCCCAAGAAATTTTTTATATCTTTAGATGCTCCTGTATTGGGTGCATAAATGTTTATAAGGGTTATTTCCTCCTGTTGGATTGATCCCTTTAATGTTATGTAGTGACCGTCTTTGTCTCTTGTTATGGTCTTTATTTTGAAATCTATTTTGTCAGAAATAAGAATTGCTACTCCAGCTTTTTTGCCTTGCCATTTGCACGGAATATTTTATTTCATCCCTTCACTTTTAGCCTGTATGAATCGTTTGTTCTCAGGTGGGTCTCTTGTAGACAGCACATATTTGGATCCTGTTTTTATCCATTCAGCTACCCTATGTCTTTTGATTGGACCATTTATTCCATTTACATTTAAGGTTACTATTGATATAAACTTATTTAATGCCATTTTTCCCCATTATGCTGATGTAACTTTCTCTCACTATTCTTTCTTTTTCTTAAAGCAGTCCTTTTAGCATTTCTTGCAATGCTGGATTGGTGGTACTGAACTACATTAGCCTTGTTTTGTCTGGGAAGCTCTTTATTTCACCTTCAAATTTAAATGATAGCCTTGCTGGATAAAGCAATCTTGGTTGCATGTTCTTGCTTTTCATTACTTGCAGAACTTCATGCCACTCCCTTCTGGCCTGAAGAGTTTTTGTTTAGAAGTCAGCTGTCAACCTTATGGGGTTCCCAGTAGGTCACTGTTTGACTCTCTCTTGCAGCCCTTAATATTTTCTCTTTGTCTTTGACATTTGCCATTTTAATTATGATGTGCCTTGGAGTGGGTCTCTTTGGGTCCCTCTTGTTTGGAATCCTCTGTGCTTCCTGAACTTGTGCGGCTTTCTCCCTCGCCAGCCTAGGAAATTTTTCTATCATTATTTCCTCCACCAAGTTCTCTATCCCTTTCTCTCTTGCCTCCCCCTCTGGCACTCCTATAATGCAAATGTTGTTTTGCTTCATGTTGTCCCAGAGCTCCCTTAGATTGTCCTCATGCTTTTTAAGTGTTTTTTCTTTTTGCTGCTCTGATTGAGTGATTTTTTTCTACCTTGTCTTGTAAGTCACTTATTCTATCCTCTGCTTCTTTGAGCCTGCTTTTAATTCCTTCCAGTATATTCTTGATATCAGATACAGCATTCTTTATTTCTGTCTGATTTTTATGTTATGTATCTCTTTTTTCATGTTTTCCCTAACGTCCTCGATCTTATCCTCTATTGCCTTGTTTTTGTCTTTAAGGTCCTTGAACATCTTCATCATCAGTACCCTGAACTCTGTTTCTGACAACTTGCTTAACTCCATCTCATCAAAGACTTCTTCTGGCAATGTTTCTTCTTTAATTTGGGGGTTGTTTCTTTGTCTCCCCATTTTGGTAGGTATTAGTGTTTGTATCTATATATTAGATATAATTGCTGTCTCCCAGTCTTGTGGGATGGGATTTTGTCTTATGAGTCCAGTGGAGCCCAGAAGTGTGTTTTCCTTATACTTCTGAGCTCTTTGCTCTAGGCATGTCCCTCTTGTGGGTGTCCCTTTTGTGGTTTCTTTATGTTCTCCTGTTGTGGTTGGGTCTAGATTATCATTGACCAGTCCTTGGGAGGACTCTCCTTTCAGGTTGGTTAACTGCGTCTCAGCTCCAACCTCATTGTGTAAGCTGTTGTAAAGGTGCAGATTCTGTGATGTTTCTTTAGTGCTCCCTACTCGCACTCTGTCCACTCAGGCATGTTTCTCTGGTTTTTCCAAGCTGGCTATGTAGGATTTTAGGAGTAAATTGAGCCTGTGGCTGGGAGTGGGAGCACTCTGCTGTTCCTCACAGTGCTGCCGTCTTCCCTCTCCCCCATTACTAGGTTTTCTTGGTTTGTTTTATTTTAATATGAACAAAAGAAGAAAAAGTAGAGTCACTGATTTTTTTTTTTTTTTTACTGTCTTATTTTTTAGATCTTGTGGCAGAAATCTATGAAGATTGGACTGGATAATCTCCTAAACCATTCATCTATTTATTGAGTACCTAATATATAACAGGCAACAGTATTATTCCCAAAGAGTACAAACTGCCATAAAAGGGCACACACAGAAGAAAAACATGTTTCCCTTAATAGTCACTTCAGCAGTTCTTCAAAACTTAATAAAATATGTCATATTCATTTAAGTGGATTTGGAATAACTTCATCTTTAATTTTAAACAGGGTACTCACAGCCAGTCACAAACTGCATCTGACTTTATCCTGCAAAAGACAGAGAATCCTAGAAGATTTACTTAACGCTTAGCTAAAATGGGAAGGCCAAAAAACAAGCCTCAAATGAAAGAATAAGAGACGTCTCCAGAAAAAGAGTTAAATGAAATGGAGATAAGCAATCTCTCAGATACAGAGTTCAGAATACTGATTGTAAGGATACTCAACAGCATGAAATAAGGTATGGAAACTATGAGAAAAGACCAGTCAGAAATGAGGAATGACATAGCAGAAAAAAATAATAAATTGAAAGGAATAAATAGCAGATTAGAGGAAGCTGAGGATCGGATCACTGAATTAGAAGACAGGGTAGAAAAAAATCAATCACAGACCCCAAAACAAAAAAAAAAAATTAAGAAACAGGAGGATAATTTAAGGGAGCTGTGAGGCAGTATAAAACGTAACAATATTCATATTATAAGAGTGGAGGTTGAAAGTAAGCAGAGGTTAGAGAACCTATTTGATGAAATATTGGCAGAAAACTTCCCTAACCTGGTCAAGGAAAAAGGCACACAGGTTCTGGAGGCACAGAGAGTCCCAAGCAAGAAGAATCCAAAGGAGGCCATACCCAGACACATTACAATTGAAATATCAAGATTCCAAGACAAAGAGAGAATCTTAAAGGAAGCTACAGAAAAGCAATCTGTTACCTACAAAGGAGTCCCCATAAGGCTGCCATCTGACTTCTCATCAGAAACTCTACAGGCCAGAAGGGAATGGTGTGAAGTATTCAAGGTAATGCAAAACAAGGATCTGAAACTAAGACTATTCTATCCAGCAAGATTATCAATCAAGCTGGATGGTGAAATAAAGAGCTTCCGAGACAAAAAAAAAAAGATTAAAAGACTTTATCACTACAAAACCAGCATTACAGGAAATGTTAAAGGGACTGTTATAATTAGAAGTAGAAATAAAGATATTGAGAAACATAACTATACAGAAACATAATGTCAGTGGATAAGTATCTTTCAATAATAACCTTAAATGTAAATGGATTAAATGTCCCAATAAAAAGATATAAGGTGGCTGAATGGATAAGAAAACACGACCTAAATATATGCTATCTACAAGAGACCCACCTCAGAACAAAAGACTCACAGAATGAGAGTGAAGGGATGGAAAACAATTTTCCATGCAAATGGAAATGAAAAATATAAGCTGGGTAGCAATACTCATATCAGACAAAAAGACTTCAAAATGAAGACCATAACAAGAGACAAGAAAGGTCATTACATAATACTAAAGGGATCAATCCAGCAAGAGGATATAACCCTGATAAACATATATGCACCCAATATAGGAGCAACCAAATTTATAAAACAACTTCTAGAGGACTTTAAGGGAGAGATCGACAGCAATACAGTCATACATGGGGACTTTAATACCCCACTGACTTCAATGAATAGGCCTTCCAGACAAAAAAATCAATATGAAAACAGTGACTTTAAATGACACACCCGATCAGATGGATTTAATCAACACTGACAGAACATTCTACCCCAAGCTGCAGAATATACATTCTTCTCAAGTGCACACAGAACATTCTCAAAGATAGACCACATGTTAGGACACAAAACAAATCTCTATAAGTTCAAGAAGATTGAAATCATATCAAGCATCTCCTCGGATCATGATGGCATAAAGTTAGAAATCAACTACAATAAAAACACTAAAAGACATTTAAACACAGGGAGAATGAAAAGCATGTTTTTAAACAATGAATGGGTTACCAAAGAGATTAAAAAGAAATAAAAAACTTCCTGGAAACAAATGAAAATGAACACATAACAACTTGAAATATATGGGACACAGTGAAAACAATCCTGAGAGGGAAGTTCATAGCACTACAAGCCTACCTCAAAAAACAAGAAAATCTTCTAATAGATTCTTTAACCCTACAACTTAAAAACTTAGAAAGAGAACAACAAGAAAAGTCCAGAGTAAGTAGAAGGAAAGAAAAAATAAAGATAAGAGCAGAAATAAATGACATAGAGACTAAAAAAACAATACAAAAGATCAATGAAACCAAGAGCTGATTCTTTGAAAAGATAAACAAGATTGATGAGCTTTTAGCCAGACTCATCAAGAAACAGAGGACACAAATAAACAAAATCAGAGACGAAAAAGGTAAAATAACAACTGATCCAACAGAAATAAAAAGGATTACAAGAGAATACTATGAACAACTATATGCCACCAAGCTGGACAACCTGGATGAAATGGATTAATTCCTAGAAAAATACAACCTTTCAAAACTCAATCAGAAAAAGTCAGAAAGTCTAAATAGGCCAATAACTGCTGATGAAGTTGAAGCAGTAATCAAAGGCTCTAAGCACACAAAAGCCTTCACCCGGCTGGCTTCAAAGGTGAGTTTTACCAAACATTCAAAGAAGAATTAACACCTACCCTCCTCAAACTATTTCAAAAAATCCAAGAAGGAACACTTCCAAACGCTTTTTACAAGGCCAGCATTAGCCTAATTCCAAAACCACATAAAGACACTGCAAAGAAAGAGAATTACAGGCCAATATCTCCAATGAACATAGATGCTAAAATCCTCATCAAAATATTAGCAAATCTGATCCAGCAATATATTAAAAAGATGATACACCATGACCAAGTTGGATTTATTCCAGGGATGCAAGGCTGGTACAATATTTGCAAATCCAAAAACCAGATACATCAGATAAACAAATTGAAAGATAAAAATCACATGATCATATTCATAGATGCAGAAAAACATTTAATAAAATCCAACACCCATTTTTAATAAAAATTCTCAGCAAAGTGAGAATAGAAGAATCATACCTCAACATAATAAAGGCCATATATGACAAACCTACAGCTAGCATCATACTCAGTGGGAAAAAACTAAAACCATTCCCCTAAGAACAGGAATAAGATAGGTGTGTCCACTTTCACCACTCTTATTGAACATAGTACTGGAAGTCCTAGCCACAACAATCAGACAAGCAGAAAACATAAGAGGCATCCCAATTGGAAAGGAGAAAACAAAACTGTCAGTATTTGCAGATGACATGATATTGTGCATAGAGAATCTAAAGACTCTACCATAAAACTGCTATATTTAATAAATGAATTCAGCAAGGTAGTAGGATACAAAATAAACACCCAGAAATCAATGGCATTTTTGTACACCAATAATGAACTCTCAGAAACAGAAACTAAAAAAATAATCCCATTTACCATTGCAACTAAAAAAGTAAGATACCTGGGAATAAACTTAACCAAAGATGTGAAAGATCTTTACTCAGAAAACTACAGGACATTGAAAAAAGAAATAGAGGAATACATAAAAATGGAAAAATATACCATGTTCATGGATTGGAAGAATTAACATCATTAAAATGTCCATATTACCCAAAGCAATCTATAAATTCAATGCAATCCTTACTAAAATACCAATAGCATATTTCACAGATCTAGAAAAAACACTTCAAAAATTTATAAAGAACTAAAAAACACCCTGAATAGCCACAGCAATCCTGAGAAAGAAAAACAAAATTGTAGGGATCACAATACCAGATATCAAGTTAAACTACAAAGCCACTGTAATCAAAACAACCTGGTACTGGCACAAGAACAGACATATCGATCAGTGGAACAGAACAGAGAACCCAGAAATTGACCTATGTCATTGTGGTCAATTAATATTTTATAAAGGAGACAAGAACATACAAATGGAGTAAAGACAGTCTTTTTCAATAAATGGTGTTGGAAAAATTGGACAGATACACGCAGAAAAATGAAACTAGACCTCCAACTCACACCATACACAAAAGTAAATTCGAAATGGATAAAAGACTTAAATGTAAGACATGAAACCATAAAAATCCTAGAGGAAAACATAGGCAGTAAAATATCAGACATCTCTCCTAGCAATATGATGGCTGATACATCTCCTAGGGCAAGAGAAACTAAGGAGAAAATAAACAAATGGGAAACAAATGGGACTGCATCAAAATAAAAAGCTTCTGCACGGTGAAAGAAACCATCAACAAAATGAAAAGGGAGCCCATTGTATGGGAGAGCAAATTTGCCAGTAATACATCTGATAAAGGGTTAATATCTGAAATATATAAGGAACTTATAGAACTTAACAAAAGGAAGACAAACAATTAAAAAATGGACCTAAATAGACACTTCTCCAAAGAGGACATATGAATGGCTAAGAGACATATGAAAAAATGCTCAATGTAGCTAATCATCAGAGAGATGCAAATTAAAACCACAATGAGATATCACTTCACATCTGTCAGAATGGCTACCATCAACAAGTCAACAGACTACAAGTGCTGGTGAGGGTGTGGAGAAAAGGGCACCTTAGTACACTGCTGGTGGGAATAAGGACTGGTGCAGCCAGTATGGAAAGCAGTATAGAGTTTCCTCAAAAAATTAAAAATTGAATTGCCATTTGACCCAGTGATCCTGCTTCTAGGAATATATCCTAAGGAACTCAAAACACCAGTCACAAAGAACTTATGTACCCCTATGTTCATAGCAGCGCTATTTACAGTAGCTAAGATCTGGAAAAAGCCCAAGTGCCCATCAGTAAATAATTGGATAAAAAAGCTGTGGCATATTTACACTATGGAATACTTTGCAGCTTTAAAGAGGAAGGACCTTTTAGCTTTTGGCGCAGCATGGAGGGAACTAGAAAGTATTATGCTAAGTGAAATAAGCCAGCCAGAGAAAGACAACTACTAAATGATCTCACTTACATGTGGAATATAATAAACAATATAAACTGATAAACAAAGTGGATCCATAGACACAGAAGCTTGGAACAGACTGAAGCATCTCAGAGGGAAGGTGAGGAGGGGTCATGGACATTAGTGTGGGGAGGGCCTGGGGGTGGGATGGATGTGAGGTGGAAGGGATCAGTGGGGTTAAAAAGGGGACATCTGTAATGGTCTCAACAATAAAGATAAAGAAACATTAAAAATATCAAAATAATAATAATAATAATTTAAAAAATTTTCCATTTGGTAAATAATGAATAGCCTTTCAAACTAGAATCTAGAAATTTATTTCAAACAGTATAACAATTTTTCTTCCCTTGAAACTGAAGATTTATAATTCAACTATTCCTTTTATTTCACTACATACTATTTATTATGGAAAAGCAGTGATTTTTATTTCCTGATTAAAGAAGGCATAGCCACTTCCTAATCTGATATAATTTACACTAGGAAGAATTAGAAAACTATTTGGAACTTCTTTAGATAATTGGTTAGAAAGTATTTAGTGATAGAGAGATGTAAATTCTTTTACTATTTTCTGACTTAGAGGTACAAAATCAGTGACTTAAATCAAAGTAGTTCTAGAAGGATAACATTTTAATTATGAACAAAAGATTTCACTTATAACAAGAAGGGAAAAAAAAATCAATTCAATAGACATTGTGTGCAAACCACTGAGCTAGGATCTGATGTGAAAATTTGTTCTTATTCTCATGGAGTTTTTAGTCTAATAGAGAAAGACATATACACAAATAACTTTGATACCAAGCAGATGTAGTAGACAAAGTGATGAAAGAAGGGGGATAAATCCTGGCAATGTTATCAGTCACTGCTCTATGAAGGAAGGGGTTGTCACTTTAAGTAGGTTTTGAAATATATGAAAATGTTCATTATGCAAAGTTGAGGAAATGTGCATTCTAGCCCTGGCCAGTGTTTCTTGGTGGTTAGGGCACATACCCAGGTTGTGGGTTTGATTCCCCGTCAGGGTGCATGTGGGAGGCAACTGATTGATGTTTCTCTCACATTTATGTTTCTCTGTCTCTGTCACTCTCTCTTCCCCCTTCTGCCTTCCTCTCTCTATAGAATCAATGAAATAAACATTCTGAGTGGAATGGGGAAAATGGAGAATCTTAGATGTATTGTGGGAACGCTGAGAGTGTATAGAGGCCATGGGGAAAGGAGAGTTGGTAATAAAGACGTATGATAAAAGAACAGTCAGATGGTGAAGGGCTCTTGAATGGCATTTTATGGACTTTAAAATTTATTTCTTACAAGCTGAGGCGCTATTGATGGTTTTTGAGAACGGCAATGAGAAGATAGAAGAGTTTTAGGAGTATTAATTTGCAAAGTGTAGATGGAGTGTAAGCCACAGGAGGCAGGGTTACCAGTTAGAAACTCACTAAAACAGTGTAATAAGCTAATGAAGGCCAGGAGTAAGGTGGTAGTATTAGAAACAATGGAGAGAAGTAAAGAATTTAGGCTATAAGTTGTGGAGTAAAAGATATTGCATCTATTGCTCTTAAATTTACAAGCATGTGAAATAGTTCCCATTTATACCCTACCAAGGTGATAGAAGGGCCTAAATCTATGTCAAAATTTATAAAACTTAAAATAAATGGTGACTTTTCATAACTCATATGCAATTTTGATAATTCTATATATTTATTGTTTTAATTGCTCAAGGGAGAGAGGAAGCAGATCCAAGACAGTTTGGATATTAGAAAGTGAAATATGGAAAAATATTAAAAATGAATTTATCTACAGTCCTTATTGTGATTAATATGCTTATAGTAGCAATAGCCACACTCATAAAGACTTGATCTTATTTATTTATTTTATTTTTAATTTTTAATTTATGTCATTTTAAAGAAAAATATATTTTAAAACTGAATATAGTAGGGAAAAGCTTGTATTTCCAGTAGATTGGAGTAGCAAAAAAGAAAAGAGATAAGCAATTTTAAAAGTAGGATATATGCCTTTAAGGATCTTGCTAATAATCCCAAAATAATTGGTGAATTTTTAAAATGTATCTTCTTTCCTCATCTCTTCTTAATTCTTAGGTTGAAAACTATGTTTGCTATTTTGTAAGCAAAAAACAGTCAACTATTGATAATTTCATAAAGTTCAACCTAAAAGTCTATTTCTTGTTAAGCCCAACTTAAAAATACATCTTCCATAAAAACTTTTCTGATTCCCATTGTTAATGCATATACTTAAGCCTTTGAGTTCACAATTTGGTTATAAAACTCTTCATTTCTTTACTTGGTTTCTCTCATTATTTATATACATATCTGTCCCTTTATTAGAGTTTTACCTCTTTGTAGATACAGATTATTTACACATTTTCAGCAGAGTATGTTGCACATATTATGTACTCAATAAATGTTTATTCAACTAAAATGAATGGAACTCATCTCTGCTCCATTCAATCTGTGAAGCCTCTACTAGAAGGAAATGGAGAGTAGTAGTTGATCTTTATACTTAGTCTTCAGAAATGGTATATAGCAAAAACACAGAGGATGAGCTGCATTAATAAACTGATTTGTTGCCCAAAAATAAAACAAACAAACAAACAGATACTTGTTGCTTCTTTAGTTGTGAAATTTATAAGTACCCAAGGCACCCAGATCATTGAAAACCTTAACGTTTGCCTAGGTCCTAAAGCAAAGAGTCAAATTACAATGGGGAAGTTTATCTTTTTAGACTGTGGTCACACAGTATGTTTTCTAGAGGAATGTAAATTGTCTTCATTTTCCCCTTATTAAAGACTAAGTAAAAGGTACTGTAGACTATTCCTGTTTCTCTTTAGAATAAGAAAGTATTATGAATAAAGTTCTCTTTATCTGAGATGTTAAAAAATAATCTAAGTCAACAGACATTAGACTGAAGAGTCACAACAGCCTTTCCTTATTTAGATGTTATCAAATGTAATGATTAAACTATTTATATAGTGTCATCATTTATTAAAAATTCAGTAGCACAATGTAAATTTTATTGGCCTTTCAGGAATACAATATTTATTAATAGCATGAAACTAATGATAAAAATTTTATCTTAAATGTTATGATAAATATCAGCAAGTGCTGTAAGAAAAAGCTTACAATTAATGGTTCATATCTACAATATGGGCAACTTTAGGTGATGTAACGTCAATTTATTATTTATTTATTTATTTATTATTTATTTATTTATTTTCTAGAGGAACGTAAAGTCAATGTAAATATAAATATACATTTATAGATGTATATCTTAAATATAAATATACATTTCTATTTTTGTAAAGTGAATTTAATCAAATATTGATAAGTCAAGTCTAAATTAAAGACTAGATTAAAATTGTTTTTATGTGGTTACTCATTATAAGAGAGCCCTAATACCTTTTCTTCAGACAACCTTAGTTATTTGGGAAAATGTTAATCATTTAATATAGTGTACCACTGGAAGAGAGCAATAACATCGTTTTACAAAGAAATATCTTTTAAAAATTCTGTAAGGACAATTTTAAGCCTTTCCCCTGCCCTAGCACATGTGGAGGATGTTATGTCATTTGTTGAATAATGCTCAGAAACCTAGCCTTAGCCCTAGCAAGTGTGCCCAGTGGTTAGAGCATTGACCCTGGGATTGAAGGGTCTTGGGCATGTACCTGGGTTTCAGGCTCAATCCCTGCTCTGGTAAGGGCACATGTGGGAGGCAACCAGTCAACGTCAATGTTTCTCTCTCTGTCTCTCCCCCTCCCTTCTACTCTCTCTAAAAATTCCATGGAAAAAATATCCTCAGGTGAGGATTAACCAAAATCAAACAAACAAAAAAAACTATCCTCAGAAATAGCATTAGGTACTAATGCTTCATTTTTACTATGGAAACTAATTTTATATTTGACCCAATGTAGCAATCTTTATGCAGTAAAATGAACTTATATATACAGTACTTTAAGAAACATATTAAATGTATTGTAAAACCATGCATCTATAATACAGATGTGTTCAAGTCCTCGATTTTAAAGTTTCTTGATCTTGCTATTAATTTTAGTTTCATTACCTTTAACTTACATGGGGTATGTTGGTTAACTCTAATAGAAAATGTTTATAATCATGTGAATTCATCTTTATCTCATTTATTATGTCCTATTTGTTGGTCAATGACATTAAAAAATATAAGAATAGACTGATTATTATTAAAGACTAATGCTGTCCATTGATTTCTATTTGTTTTTATTTCACAAAATAGCATTGAAATTTCCAATTAAAAGGAACTACTCAGGTAAGATGAGTTTTTCTTTTAACTCTCTACAATATCTATTTAGTACTTGGCACAAAGCTGTCGAGTGAATAATGGTAACTACTAGCATGTAAGCATTTAAAAATCCAAGTATATAGATTAGCATTTTATCAATTTCATTTGTAGTTGCATACATTTTTATTTAAATAGTTAGAATTTGTGCTTAGCCAGTGTGGTTCAGAGGTTGAGCATCAACCTATGAACCAGAAGTTGGATTCCTGGTCAGGGCACATGCCCTGGTTTCCCGCTCCATCCCTAGTAGGGGGCGTGCAGAAGGCAGCTGATCAATGACTCCCTCATCATTGATGTTTTTATCTCTCTCTCACTCCTTTCCTCTCTCTGAAGTCACTAAAAATATATTTAAAAAAATAGAATTTGCTAATGGCAAAACCCTCATGCTTACTACATAACACCTTTGTTTTGAAAATGTAAAATAAATTCCAAAATATAAGCACAGACTCCTTCATTAAGATGGAAAGATTTAGTTTCATGAGGCTCATTTTTGGGTTTTGATTGTTAATTCTGAGTAGCTAAATTCTATTAACTGATATCTTGAAAGATGTCATCATGACAAACAAAAAATTTTTCAAGTAATTGTTACAAAAAAGAAATTTCACAGGAAAACTGGTAAAATTTAGAAAGTTTACGAAGAATGGAGATTGTGAGAATTCAATTTTACTCATTTCCTTTTAGTATATACACACAAAATGATATAATTATATTTGGAATTAATGGTAGATTTATAAAAATTGCAAGTTTTGCTAGCTCCATTTGTATAAACTCAGGTTGAAATAAGAAACAATTCATACTTAAACATTTGTAATTTTGGGGGGTATTTTAGTTTAACATATCACAGAAATAAGTTAAGAAATGAAATTAAAATTGTAAATGAAAAAGTTTACTTTTAAAAGAAAACATTTTGTTAGTACTTTTTAAAATGACATAATCTTAGGCTAATGAGTAATTAAATAACTAAGGTTATTTATAGTCGTAAAGAAATTATTTACTTAATTTTACTTAAGCTGTTTATTCTTTTAAAATAATAATCCTTGTTTATTTCACTAAATTCTAGATTTTATATTCTAAATTTAATCACACATTAGAGAAATATTTAATTCTCTTAATTACAGAAATGAATAAGAAGGCTATATATTTAAAAATAACTAGAAACAATAAAGTAGCTATTAATTTATCTATTAAGAAATTATAAAACAGATTTTTACTTGTATGGTTCAATGGTTTTCCAATCTATTTTTTTAAAGAGTATTCTCACTCTTGTAAATTAAAATAACATTTACCATAAAAATACCAGTGTTGAATGAATTGGTCTTTGTTTTGATTTACAGTAGTTTGTATATAGCTGCCATTAGGACGCTAATCAGAACCACAACTCCAATTCAATAGATAAAAATCATGCTTATCTCGTGATGAGAAGAAAAACATTTCTCTTCCAAGAAATGTGCAACTGTTTCTAAAAGGAGATAGGAAAATGGAGTGAACAAATGACTCCTCAATTCTGTATATAACTGTATAGTTTGCTTTCTTCAGAATATAATTAGAAAATGCCCACCTAAATTTCCCATACTTTTCATTCTGGCTAAGGATAAACAACCAAATAAATTTCAAATTTTCTTCTTAAAATCAGAATACAACTTTAATCCTAATATACTTAATAAATCTCTTTACTCTCTTAATCTATTTTCTTTAAAAAATCAGTCATTTAGTGTTTAATTGCAATGGAATATTATTTTCAGATAATTATAATAAAATGTTCTCTTCTAAGATATATTGTCAATCTTAAGGATGCGGTATACAATTCTATCCTATATCCTAATAGATCTGACTTCAAGCTTGAGTTCCAAAGTTCCATTTAAAGACAATATAAATTTTAAGAAATATAACAAAAAGGTTAAAGAAACATAATTTTATAGGGTGAATATGTGGTAGTCAGACATATAGAGCAGAGCAAGTAGGATGGGCCAGGTACAGAAGGTCACCAGGGCAGAAAGCCCCAGGTGCCTAGCAACAGGCAAAACTATGAAAACAAGGACCTTGACCCCAGGGTAACCTTTCCTCCCCTAGCATATCTCTGGTCATGAAGTTTAAACCTCCTGAACTTTTATATTGCTTGTCTTGTTACAGCTCACACTCTCCCCTGACTTTTCCTCCCCTGGCAAGTTGCTAGTCATGCAATAGATCCCTTTGGAGGAGGAACAAAGGGCCAAAGAGTGGTCTCATGAGACTCCCATGCAAGGTCCTTGCACCACCACTCCCTTAAGCATTAACCATAGGGATAATATCTAGGCCTCAGTTGTGTTTCAGCTCCAGGCTCAGAAAAGCAGCAAAACCAGACAAGTGATGCCGTGGCTGACCTCAGGATCAGCTGCCTTGACTAATGGCCCCCTGCTCTGGTGTCAACCAATCATTAGAGACCACAACCCTGAAAGGACACACTTGGAAAGCTATATTATATTGAGATCATTTCTTGGAACTTCCCCTAAAATGCCCACTTTTAAAAGCCCTTAAGACAGAGGACCCAGGGCTGCTCTCTCTATGGAACACACCAGCGACTTTCCCCATCACCTCCCCCCAGGTGCATTTTCCTGGCCTCCCTCTTTCTCTTAAGTTCCAAAGTTACTTCTTTTGCCTCTGTGACTTGTTCCCTGAGCCCACACAGCTCAGCTGGCTCACTTCTTCCACAGCTTCTTCTACCTCTGTGACTTTCTAAATAAACTTTCTCTTATAGTTTGAGCTTTAGCTGTGAATCCTTTCTTAGCCAGAACTCAAGTACCAAGGTTGCTGAACTGAGTTCCAATCGCTGGTAACATTCTGGTGCCATTTTTGCCACCAACAAATATATATGCCAAAATTTCTCTAAGATTTCTTCCCCTACCTTTAGCATTTGATACTTATTCAAATTTATGCAACATTGTTTAAAGAAACTAAATTATACATGATCTGAAGGCTCACTTCCAAATGATTTCAGATAGTTTTTTGCAGTACTAATTAAAAATATAACAAAATTCTTTAAGATTTTCCCATTCTATTTGATTTATAAAAGTGATAGCTGTGAACCAAATGGCTGTAGTAAAATAAAAACATAGATGTAATTTGATCACTGATGAGTACAAATAAATTGTGCCTGTCTCAGAATCAAAATAGTTGCCTGTGGAAATACAATTGGTACCATTCCATTTTGTGTCTCATACATAGAAACTTTCAACAAACATTTAGCTAAAGATCCAAGGACCTTTATATTTCTAATCTGTTGGCCAGAGAAATAAAAGAACACTAAATTACATTTTGACACTTTGGCATTAAGTCAGTTTTGCTCCTGCTCCAAAAGTTCCTTTGATCCATTCATCCAAAAATCATTTCTACCTTGTTCCTTGAACTAAGTTTTTCAGAAATGTCAGAATGGGTATAGGACGCACAAAGTATATGTCCTGTTTCTCTCTAATTTCCTCTTTGGGTTCTGGCTCCCTGAAGATTTTGACCTTGAAATTATAGTCAACTTTATATAATAAACATCTTTAGTCATAAAATGCCTTTTCTTACCAAATACACATCTACTTCCCAAGCCATATATTAAACGTTGAAGTTAAAATATCATATAGATATGTAAAAACCCTCAATTTTCCCTAGAACTACAATAGAAAAGAGTTAATACTGAATAGCAATATTCACTTTTAAAGAATTCACTCAATGTTTTTTTACCCTTATAGAAAGAAAATTTCTAAGGCTCAACTAGTGTTAGTGCAGATGAAGATGTACCTTCTAACAAAGTATCTTCCCTATATAGAAAACTGAAGCAGTAAGCTACAATGCTGTCAGTTAAAAGTTTTCTGACACACTTTGCCTAAATTGTGGGGATTCATATCATGGATGTCAGATATCATTTGTATAGTTCTATAAAAATCCTTCAAGATCACATAGGAACCCACAAATTTCCCCAATTGGCATGGTGGAGATATAACACTTTTCAGCTGAAGGCACTGTACCTCTGGGAGGATCTTTTATTAAGAGGAAATAGAATTAGTTGTAAGTACCACATACAGGGACTGGAATAATGTAAAAAAGAACAGCAGCTACTGAGCCACACTTGTAGCACTTAAAAAAAAAAAAAGATAATATAATGAAGAGCTCGCATCATCATAAGTTCTCTACAATCACTTTGGAAAGAGATCTCAAAGCTGACTAGCAAAGTTAATGAAAATGTTTAGAGATTAAATAAAAATGGAATTAGAACAAAAATTATGAGGCCCAAAAATGTTAAGAAAAAAATAAAGGTGAGTTAGAAAAATTGTGACAACTTGTGAATTAGAAAATCTGTGAAAACATATGTAAAGCAATAAAAATGCTTTTATGTTTAGAGCTTCATAATGCATCTTAATGATTCAAATATCAGCAAAAATAGTGCAGGTTTAATAGGCATGTAGACAATGAGAGAGAGCATTCCACTTGCTTAAGTTGTCAGTTACTTTAAACTGCTTTCCTCTGAAATTCAGAGCCAATTTCAAATGTTTTTGTCTACAGAGAGAGATATAATATCTGTAGGAATTTAATATAAAATATGCCCAATCAAAGGGGTATGGTTTTCAATTCTGCATGTGCCTACAAATAGCAATTTAAATTTTAAAGCAGCTAAAGAAACTAGAAAAAAGGTAATATTATATACTTGAATATTTTCATTATGTTCTGACAATTCACAATTTATATTAGATTTTCAATACTGTTTACAAAGTGGGAGCCTAAAAGTCCCTTTTAGCTGACTTTGGTTGCAAAATATTATTTCCAGGAGAGGCTGAAGTTTATTAGAATGATAATAACAATTGAAGTTCTCAAGAGGCAGAGAATGCTGTAAAGATGACTGGGACATGCAATGTACAGAAACATGTTCAGGGACATGTAGAATATGTGTTGAACATGTTAATAAAAAAGATGAATCTCCATTGCAGTCCTGAAATAATACTGTACTACTAATTTCATGTGCTGCCTCAGCCTTTGACTTCCTTATCCTAAAGTTGTGGCTCCTAAGGACACAAAAATCTATTTTCTAGTCTTTTATGAACCATATTAACATCTGATTCTACATAGAAGATCACTAAATCTCAAACTTCAAATACTTGCTTTAATAAGAGAGAAAAATAATAATCACCAACAACTAATATAGAATATTAGAAAGTAGAACTATGAAATGATATAGAGGCTAAGAGGATTCAATAATGACAGGAAAGCATCTGAAAACTCAACAGTAGGAGACTCTAATAATCAGAAAGGAGGAAAAATATGACAATGGAAGACTTTGTGTATGAAGCCTTCAATACAAAACCAGCTCAGGAAAAACATTCATTTTAATCTCCAGAAATAAATTTGAAAATAGAAAAATGGGGATCTGTTTAACATTTTTACAAGAGAAAAATAGACAACTCTGAGCCAACTTATTGAGAGGGAGGAGAAACAATTGTTTAATAAAAAAGAAACGAGTTGAACGAACTATGGTGGGTACATCATTAAATTTCTCTTTTTGCCTCAGGTTTGGAAAGAGACAGGAAATGGATTGATTCTACCAGTAGGAGTTCACCTTCCAGGTCTACTCCCAATGTTTTCTTCTCTTTTCATTCATTTAAGTCAAACACATGGGAAAAGAGAGTACGTTTAAATTATTTCTGCCTGAACACATCATCAATCCTAATTCTTTAAGTAGTTCTTTTAAGAGGCCAACATCAATATAAAATAGAAATCTAAAGTAATTTTATCCATATTCTATACAACTCTGAAAAGTCAGTTAATCAGGGATAAGGGTAGAGTATTATAAATTGTAATGATATTCAGCTCAGACACCTAAAGGAAGTATTTGTTCAGACAATAATGGCTCTAGAATTCTTTCAACAGCAGTAGAAAATAAGGACTTTTAAAGTCTATTGATTAAAAAAGTCAAAATAAGTTTCAACAAATTATTTAGAATCTATATTATTCCACCTGACTTTAACCTGTCTTACTTCTTGCTAAAATCCACTTAACATTCATCTGACTTATACTGCATTGATCCCAATATATTTATTTATTTTTTCAATTCACCTTCAATAAGATAAAATTTAAGGTCTGGGAGTATAATCATAAATGTGATGAAAGGGCAGGCTACTTTCTATTCACATAAAATTGGACAGTTATAAAATACATATTAACTAAGTAATTTAAATCAAAAAGAAAATTAAACAGGAGTACTCTATATTTAGAAAGATCTCTTTGCCCCCTCATAAAGATGAACACTATATTTAGTTATCTCTTCTTCCTAAAATCTCTTGTTCTCCCTTCTTCTGGGTTCTAAGACAAACTTGGATTTTACTCTTGTAGGTATTTCTTTGTGAAGTCAAACCATTTAAAGCTAAACTGTTACCTCTCACTTAATTCTGCCTAATCAGTCTCAGATGTTTATTGAATGCTTACTTTGTATGGTGTAATGTGTTAGGCATTTATATACTGTAATATGTCTAAAATATAATCTCTGTTCTTAAGTTAGGGATATGTGCAAAATGATCACGCATACATGCACAAGCACATACATGCTCACACACATACTGTGTTAGTTCCAGATAATGATACAAGGAGTAAGCCCTTTAGAAGTGGAGTGGAATGTGGGTTCCAAAACTGCTTGGAAAAACCTATGGGAAAATAGGACTAGGCCCTTAAGGACAGATGGAATTTAAGTGAGGGAAAGAAGATGAAAAGCAAGAAAGAAAAGGGCAGAAAGGCAAATAGTTAAGGCAAAACAAACACACTAGTTTGGCAAAAGCCTTTGTTCAGGACACTATAAAAGCAGAAGTTGAAGTGGAGGGAAAGTATTAAATATGGAGCATCAAAATGTAGAATATGGATGACAATTTGGCACCTCTTGTTTTCCAAAAATAATTTATAAGAAGCACTAAGCCATAGCTATTCCGCTTTTCTAAAGCTTTAAAACATCTCCACTAATCTCAGGAATACTTCTATATTCTACTATGTAGGATTTTACTACTTTGGAATTAAATGAAAAGACTAAAAAAAGTTTCAGTTTTGTTTTGTCTTGAAACTTAAAGATATTCATGTTCTTGAATTCAGCAAATAAATGCTGAACTCATCACTTTCCCTCTTGAGTTTCTCCTCTTGTGTCCATTACTGTTCTTTGTGAGCTTTTAAAGTTGTCATGACCTTTCCTAATTTTCTTCTTTGTCCCCAGCATTCAATCAGTTGTCTTGTTCTGATACTTCTTTTTGCAGCACTTCTTGTATCAATTCGTGCTCTTCACTCCCAGTCTTGTACTAAGTCAGATACTACATACTGCAAGAATTGCTTCTTCCAGTCTTTCTCCACTTCAGCATATCCTACCATACATGAGGTTCGTTCAGTCAAGGTTCATTCAGTACACTTTTAGATTACATTACCTAACACACGGCTCTGATATTGTGAAACTCAAGCTCATAACATTAACAGGCTCCATACTGAATAAAATAAAACGCATGGCTTGATATTTAAGACACAAGCCACAGTCTGGTCCCACTTCATATATTATAAATTCTATTTTACTTTTTATATTCTAAATTCCTATCAAAAGTAATAATCAATGTTTTCTAGGCACATATCATGAGTTCCTGTTCTGGGTTGATATTATTTCTATTTGAATTGTTCATTGCTACAACCTCAGATAACATCATTTTATCTCGAAAATCTCTTATCCTGCTGACTTCAGCTGATGCCTACCATAAATTCAGGCCCCATACTATTTAACCGTCATGAGCCTTACATCATAAATTATAAGAAGAGGTGGGAGGAAAAGAAAAGTGATTGTCAAGAAAACTTTTCACACATTTATGAAGTGCCTAAAAAATGTATTGCCCTGCTGGACGTGGCTCAGTGGTTGAGCATAGGCTTAGGATCCAGGAGATCACAGTTTGATTCCTGGTCAGGGCCCATGCCCGGGTTGCAGGCTCAATCCCCAGTTGGGGGCATGCAGGAGGCAGTTGATCAATGACTCTCTCATCATTGATGTTTCTCTCTCTCTCTCTCCCTCTCCCTTCCTCTCTCTGAAATCAATAAAGATATATTTTTTAAAAATGTATTAAAATGGGAAATATTTTAATATTGTTTATAGCCTCATTTACAATAACAATCAGATATTATAAGAGGTACTATAACCCTCTTGTACACAGCACTATGAGGGAAACAAAGAGCTGTTAATATGCTTCAGGCACACATTTCATTTGCAAGTATCCTATGAGGTAGGTATTCTTACTTACTTCATTTTCAGCTGAGAAAACTGAGGTAAAAAATGAATCTTATTCAGCTATTAAATGCTAACTCTGGGATTGTTGGAACCCCTGCAGTCTGTCACCGGAGTCCATATAGTACTGATAACATCATGCTTTTCTGCTTCTAGTCTCTAATTGCATATCCCCCTCCAAAACAACAATAGCTAGTACCAGGACTTCATTTCAGGACACATAAGTATGATATTTAAATGGTTCATAAAATTCTTCTATTTCTGTTTAATTTTCAAAGTACTTTGAAGTGCATTCAATTATATGCAGCCAAATTTTGATTGAGAGAATTAGATAATATTTTTTCTTTGCCTCATAATGTACATAAAATGCCTAACATTCTTTAAGTACAAGTATCTAATAACTCTATAAAAATGAAAGTACAAAATATTGGAATGACATCAACAATTTTTGACATCTTATATACAAAAAGTTAATGATAACAGCAAAAACAGATTTAAAGAGTGAATGTTGACTCAATATTTTGCATGATAATAAAAATTTGATTATAATTTATATAAATTAGAAAAAGACAAGATTTGATCTTCCTCTAATTTTTATCTTTTCTGAAATCTATTTCCAAAAAGCTGAGCGAAACTTTCCTTTTATCTCTCTAAGGAAAATACATATAAATATTTTTCATACACTAATTCATATATGCATAAAATATACAATATATTGACTGAACATTTTAACTTTATAAAGCCATAGTGGCAGTAAATCTGGCATTTAAATACACAATTTTTACATATTGCTTTAAACATAATATATTTTCTCTGAGATATTCCACAATTATACTGTAGCTAAACTAATAAAATGAAAAACCTAAAATAGTAATTGCCAAATGAAGAATACTACAAACCTAACAGTGCCATAATTTAGCCTAATATTATTTTAAGTTCTAAAAGGTAATGTTTAATAAACTCTTTTATTGAATCATTTTTTTTTAATTTTAATACCAACACATTAAGAATATATAACTACATATCTTCTATATATGGTCTATAATAACAACTATATACTGCATATTACCAGCAGGGAATTGCATCAACAGCTTAAATACTTTTATTATAAATGTCTTTTCTCTAAAACAGGTTTTTTTTAAAAGGGGAAAACTGGCTCTCTTATTTGCTCTTTAAAATTGTATTGTTTTATCATTAGCATACTCAGGAGGACTACTGAAAGTAAAAGGCATCCAGCTACCCTCTCCCTGGCTATTGGATAAAGTAGGAATGTAAAACTTTTGTCTGATTGCTCACTTTCCTTGTTTTACTGTACTGCTACTCTCAAGAGCATATATTCATGTTCTTTCTACTTCAAGTTTTATTACTTCTTTTGTATTATTTATTACATCTAAAGACACTTCCAAAAGACAAATTTTTCCATTTTAAAAAAGTCATGGTTTGGAGTGTGATGAAATACATTAATGTTCACAGTGTGTTTTTCGAAAAGGTGATAGAGCAAAAAAGCTATAAAGCAATTAAGTACACAGTCTTAAAGACATTAATATGTCAAGTAGAATAAAATGATTAAAAAAATCAACAAAAATAGTATTCTGTGAAAGGTCAAATGAAAGTAGACACATATAAAGATCATATTCCTCTTTCAGATCTTTGACTAGATATTTAATTCAAAAATAGGGGAAGAAAATATAAAAATGAGAGAAAGTAATATGCTTACCTCAATAACTTAAAATTGGAGTATATGACATTTAACTTTAGGAAGTACATATAGACATAAGTTATAATTCGATCTAACAACTGAATGGTGTATATACTTCATTATTCAGATTCTAATATTTTCCCCCTGAATTCTAGGTTCTCCTAGAGTCAGTACTTTTTAGTAAACAAGAAACTGATATGGCTGGCCTATTGAATAAGGCCAGGCATTTTTTAAAGTGTTATACACACTTCTGAAATTCACAATACATCAATTTTTAATACATCGACTCTCTCAGCTCCATTAAAAGGATGGTAAGGGAAAGATTTTAGAGTAATTAATGATATAGTTAGCTACTAAATATTAATAGGAATCGTAGTCTTGCATAAAATATAACGTATAAACCTCACCAATACAGACACACCAGTAATTAAAGTTGAATATGCAATTATACTGATTAATATGACAGGCAAAAAGTTACACTTTACTGGATTCTATGTAAACTGTGGGTAACAGTTCAACTTTGCATTTTATGGTTTATAAAAGTAGGCAATATCTTCACTACAGTTCATAAATGGTTTAGAGACCTGTAATAGTAGTTCAAATTATGCCAACTTACTCCATCATCCTGTAAAACAAACTGTGATAATGATCCATAGATATAGAGTCATCTTAGATACTGCTTTACATCCAAGAGAATGTTATTTGTATTAAGAATTTGTAGAGAACTGTTACTATAATAATTATGGGACATTGGAGAGATTCTAAAGAGGTCTTAAAATTGACTTTGTGACACACATTCATATCATGAACATGGTGCAATTTAACTCCACTTAAACTTGTATTTTTTACTTAAACATCATTCAAAACTTCAGAAGAATACTCAATTTTAGAAGCATATGAATATAAACTCTTCCTTTTATGGAGTGTGTTAGCCATACTTACATGTGTGGCTGAGGTGAGCAGCCGGGACTGCTGTTCCCATTGCTGTCAATGTGATCCAGGGAGCCATTGAGATCTTCGTGGACAGCCTGTAGTAGGCCACTGGATGCATTATTGATCAGTCCGGGGTTACTGAGCAAAGGTAAACTGCTCTCTGCCAAGGCAGCCTAGTGAAATGAAGAGGGTGTAAAACAACTTTTGAAATGCTCTTTAAAATAATTTTAAAACATAAATCTTCTTTTAATGGGTTTGAATTATAATGTGGATATTTTACAAGCATTTAAATAAAATGTATGAGGACAAATATTTTTAATTGGCGACTTGTGGCAGATACCAAGGAAATTAAATGTGATATGAAATATAGAGAAATAGTTCGCCCAGAAAACTTTTTACTCATATTTTAGCCTTCCACATAATGAAATACTATATCCTCACTTGTACTGAGAAACTCCGAGATAATATAAGCAGTTGCTCTGCTTTTTAAAAATGACCAGAACTTAACTCAAAATACAGAAGTCCTGGCATTTGCCTCCTCTGCATAAAAATTATATATTATAATTAAACTTTAAAGTTTTTGCCACAAGCACCATGTTCCCCAACACTATGATGTGAAATCATTTATGACAGCCTGAATAAATATTAATGCATAGCCACATGCATTTGCAAAAGCTTCTATCAATCTAGCATTTGCAGGAAAACTGAGTATTCCAGATTTTGCCACAGGGTGTCCTTCTTGCTTCTTCACATCAAAAGTATCTTGAATTAGAATCAGTGCTTTCTACAGTACTAGGTAGTACAACTTACTTAGATGATAAACCAACTATTAAGAACAATCACAATCCCATCTAAAAACAAAGCTATGACCAAAAAAAAAAAAAAAAAGCCAAAATATTCAAATACAAGGATAATGGAAAGGTGCATTTAATGATATTACCTGCAAACTGGCATTAAGAGCTGCT
>NC_142090.1:30092332-30124832 GCF_054644295.1 Miniopterus natalensis
AACAATTCATCATAATGTGCTTAGGGAATCACTCCTATCCACATTTACCAGGAATAAAACAATTATCACTCCATAAATCATGACTCGAGTTTCCATGTGCTCTGGAATGACTCCAGTTGCTTCAGCTACAGTTTTCCTCTCCCAAAGTAAAAGAGCTCTACTGAGCATTAATATATCCTACCTGATGACATGGGAATGTTGTATTTGTCTGAATGTCGCCTTCGTATGGCTCCCACATTGGGCACACTGGCTGGGGTGATTACTGAGGGTCCCTGGGTAATCGGGGTGACTGGGGCCGTTGGTGTGGTAGGGGTTTGAGGTAAGCTCTGTGGGGATGTCTCCAACATGTTCTTCGACATGGTGACACTAGACACCAGATTTAGCTGCAAAGGCCCAAGAGATGGGCAGGGAAAAGGTAGAGACAAGAAAAAAGACTTAAAAAGGTTTGACAAATGAGAGTGGATTCACTTCTACAGCTGTGTTGCCACTAATAAGCTGCAAAATGAAGCAGCCAATCTCAACTAATTATAGGATGAAATTGTATCATAAGAACTCTAATTAGAGGATGCTGTTAGAGGTTATCTAATAATCTATGGCAATGTTACTTAGGACTAACTCCTTCTTGTCCTACTAGACTTCAGGGAAAGTATATTTCCTTAAATAAAAGCCAGTTGCCAATTATTGACTGCCCCTGCTGTTAAACAGGCTTAGCCCCCAGTGAAGCAACAACAGCAATAATGAAGGATGCAATGTTTTCAACCAATAGCACTTAAAATAAGTTGCTATTCTGTTGCTGCCAGAATTTTTTTTTTCCCCCATAGTCCCAAATCTCAGCTGAGAGGCTCCAGCCAGCTGGAAAATTTTACACTGACCTTTAGTCTCCTTGCTAATTTGGTGGAATGGTAATGACATTACTACATATTCAAACAAAATTGTCTTAATTGCAAATTAGCCGGAGGAGGCTGAAAATTTTCAAATTAAATCTGATTGGAGATGGAGAGAGGGAAATAGAATTTCCTCACTAACAATCATTTGTGGCATGTGTTAACAAATATAATGAAATGTCAAGTTTGCCAATTCCTCTGGAAGTATCATTTTCAATTTATGATTACAGTGTCACTTAAGGCTGATGTACCCTGGAAAGTGGGTGTCAGGGTAGAAAAAAGGAAAAAGGTGAGAATGTATGCAAGCTGTTTAACAGTGCGCCCTTCATTACGTGCCTCAGAAAGGCCCTGTTCTTCATTATCAAAAACTCACATAATCTCTGTCATATTTACTACACACCTTTGTCATAAATAGCATCCAATTAGCAAACTTTTTATGTAGGGCAGCACATAAAAAGATTTCTGCCATATATGTAAATGATATTCATAAGAGGTAATCTACTGACCTTTCATTTTATGCAGTAATCTATGCAACCAAGCAAGAACACTAGTTCTAATTGTTCTGCTTCTCTATGAAGTAACTGCTTAGTGGCTAAATAGAGAATATTCAGCTTTTATATATAATTTAGTAACACCTGCCTTTTCAAATCCCAAATACACTTCTTAAGATAAACCTTTTTTTAATGGGGGGAAAATGATGTGTACAGCATTGATTGATCTTTCTTTGTGGATTTGTTTTACACATTTAGTCAGTAGAGAGATTTGTTAGGGAAACAAAAATTAACATATGCCAGCTAATTGTTCTTCTTTCTTGGGCAGCAGCCAGAAGAATCACATTAGCAGTCTAATAATAACGACTGGCACCCTCAAGGCATCCCCAAGTGCATCTGTTCCCAATAAACCACAAACTGTTATTCTGTTCGCACTCTAAGCCAGCAGACTGGGCTGGGAATTCTTTGTTACATACATAAATAAAAGCTGAGATAATGCTACTAAATGCTGCATTTAATACATTTACAAGCCACTGGTGTAAGTTTCCTCAGGATGTACAAAAGTACCTCTACATAGTTTCAGAAATACGGGAAGATGCACATGCATCTATGTGTGTGATGTTGCAAATGATACTTTATATTTTTAAAATCAACACTAGAATGTATAATTAGTAATGATTTAGATCATATCATCAGCATTGCATACTGTTTGTTAAAATTATAAAAAGAAAACAGAAAAACAAAGCACTTCTCCATACATAACAAACTCAGTTCTAAATGGTTACATATGCACTTTTAGAAATCATAAACCAGAATAAAATGGCACATTCAGAGGCCAGAAAAAATGCCAACATTGCAAATCAAGGAAATATTTATCTTGATGAATACTTGACAGGACACTGAACATTTTGTGAACACAGTAAAAGTTATCAAAACAGGAGAAATACATATTTTTCTATGCAAACTACTCATGTTTACAATGTTATGGTAACTTACCCTGCCATCCTGCAATAATAAGCATACCATGTTTGTAAGCATGCAATCACAAACTGATAAAATAGAATTTATTATTAACTAAAAGGAAGCATGTAAAAGCCAGGATCAGCACTTAGCCACATCAGCTCATCAGAATATAGTCAAGGTTGGGTGAAACTCATTATTCAGGACTCGCAGCCTTGATAACTTTGATTTTCATCCATCCATAGCATGGCCAAAAGGTACCATTTAATGAAGTACCATTCAGAGAGTAAATGGGGTCATATAATAGACAGTGCGGTTGCACCTTGTGTGCATGTACTGATAGCTGTTAAGGGTGCAGTGATGAACCAACAGAGCTCATTTCTCTTTGGTAATAAATTCATGCTATTAATATTTATCAAATGTGTGGGCCGTCTCAACTGAGCCACGGCACACAAGGCCATAAATATCTACTATTATATCAATTTTGAAGCTCTTTTTGTACAGTGTATAAACTTTAGGGTATTTTTAAGTGTATATGTGTGTGTGTGTGTATTGACCACTCTTCTTTGAAACCAATTTGAGGCCTGTAGTGCAGTTGCTCATTTCAGATATCACTAGTTCCAAAGGGAACTTTAAACTGTGGTTTCATTTTAAATCACTCATCTAAGATTCTATATTAATTGCCCACCATCAAACGCAATTAGCAATTCTTTCATGTGTGGTTTATGTAATGTAATACTTCAATTACATTATTCATTCAGGTTCTGTTGTGGATTATAGGCTGAAAATTCTTTATTAGTGTAGATGTAACCATGCTGCTAGAGTTTTTTAAAAAGTACAGATAGAATAATTAATTGAAAAAGAAAAAGCTACAGATTCCTGATGGATTTATGAGACAATTATTCTGTTTTGCAGTTATCTACATTATACTATAGAAGCAATGAGGGAAAAAAAATATTGAAAAAATTCATAAGTATAGGGTCAACACAATTTTCAAAAGTTTATTTTTTTAATTAACAATTTAGAGGTTATAGGGTTTGAAAAAGTAATATGTCAGATTCAAAAGATACATTTCTCTTTTTTTTCTATTAAAAATGTGTTTACAGTACCCTACACTTAAATGCAATACAAAGAAAAAACTATAATATCTTAGTGTAAATACCTTAGCAGAGTTTAAATAAATGTATTCATCATGCAAAAAGCAAATTTTGAATAATATTAATTAATGAGTGATATCATTGATACTAGGAGGAAACTCATACAATATAATTCTTATTTTATCTTTTCTCCTACTACAAAACCAAATTATCTTTTTTTCCTAAAGAAATGGAGGGAAAGGCAAAGCTGGTAATCATTAATCATCAGGCTGTACAGGAGACTTATCAAAACATATTCCCACAAACTTTCATTAAACTAGAGTTACTCAGTTGATTACTCTAAGTTTCTGCACAAACATTTGCTGAGATAAAGTATATTCTTTTCAACAGTCCGTGTACCTGACATTATCAGATTGCACTTCAATTTTATATATTTTTGAGGGAAACTGCAGTTATTTTCTATAATCACCCATTTTCCTTTGTTATAAGCTCTCTAAATTAACAATATGTGTACTATCTAGTCAAACATTTCAATATGTGAAATACAGCTTAACTGAAATAACAACCAAAGAAATAGGAGAAAATCGATTATAAAAATACTATGACATTTTTGAGAAAATATTTGATTAAAAAAAATCTATTTGTATGTATCTTATGATTGATCTAAGTCCTCTTTAGCGTGCCATATACCTTTTTATTTGTGATTTGTACTGTTCCTGCTTTTCAGGTTTCTCAAAGTGGGTTTCCTTTTTAATATCTGTAAACCTATCACAGAAAGATATTCTCTTGTTTCAGCTTCAAGCAATGACTTGTGCATTGATAGGTGTACTTTGTTTAGCATCACCCATGGTGTAAATTGGATAGATTTTGTAAAAGATAGCATTACTTTAAAAGAAACGTACAATTTGACAAGCGAGTGCATTTTACTTTCATTTTTTTGCCATATTTTTCATCACACTCATTGTTTTCTAGCTGTCACTAAATTGTTCATTTTCTTACTCTGTTACATCAGTAGAGCTATTTACTGTTTATAAAGCAATATGCACTTACAGGTTTGGGAGATGGTTTGGGTTCTGAGGGTCGCATGTGCAAGTGGGTCATCATTGCTTGAAGACGTTCACGTTCTTTAGAAAGCTGTTAAGAAAGAGTGAGATCAAAGCATTTTAGAAATGACTGATACAGCAATTTTATTGCAGTGATACATCTTATCATTGAGCTTGTCTCAGAGTAATGATTCCTGCATATAAAAGTCTGTCAGTAGGAACTTATCTGGGAGGAAATGAAACTTTAGCTATGAATGGGGGAAAGACTTGTATAGCTTTCCTTATGTTAAAAGGTCAAAGAAAACAAATAACACTTCATCTTTTTGTCAATAAGAGAATTGAGGTCACAGTTGCTTTGACAGTAACAAGTTACTGAAACCATAAATTAGAAGGCCCATGGTGTCTCTTTAAAGTCCTGTGGACACTGTTAGCAATGGACTAGTGCCAACAGCTGTGAAGGGGTGAAGGGTTCTCAAAGCGAAGTGCCTGCCAGGATTGTCTACACACTTCACGCATTCCCACTGAGGTCCAGTTAGTGCCCCCTCCGATCTGCCATCATCAATCTAATTCGATAGAGTGACAGAGACCAGGCAGTGTGAAACGTTGAACTCTGCCATGAAGTCGGCATCTATACTTGCACTGGGTCTCATTACAAGTGATGGACCTTACTTTTCTATCAGTCAGACACAGAAGAAAAAAAAAAGGCATAATTGGTCACACTGCAGACTGTCATCATCTTCATTGCTGAACTTTTATGTTTTACTCCACCTTTTATAAATGGTAAACAAGTTTACAAAAAGCTTTTTGAAACTACATCAGTAATTATGCTTTTTAATGCGTTCTTGATCATTTTACAAGTCAAAATAAAATATTTTCAACAGCTCTCTGGGAAAAAGCTATAACATGATGGATTTAAAACAATTCAAGATGTAGTAAAGTGTGAAGAAAAAGAAATTATATGTTTAAATAACACAAAGTGTTGGTTTGATTGAGAAAAAAATAATCTTTAAGTTGAAACACTAGCAGAAGCTTTAAAGGATAGTAAAAAAACATAATAAGAATGATATGGTGATAAATATTGCTTTCTGATCAGTATCATGAGTTCTGTTTATTTTTGGCCAAATTCTGTTTCAATATTAACTAAAATGTTTTAAATTGGCAGCACTTGATACAATACATATACTACCATCTGTGATATTATAAATGATTTTCAGCCATTATTCCAGTACAGAGAAGTCTTAAAATTATTTTCCAATGTTTTTTGCAAGTTCTTTAATTAAAAATACACCAAAGGTAGAAAAGGGAAAAGTTTTTCTCAGGGTAATATACTACAGGCATCATGCTATAAAGATTTTTGCTATACTATAAAATCTAATGGAAAAAAATCATGATTAGTTCATGTAAAAACTGTCTCAGCAATAAAATCATATCTAATTGAGGTGTTTTGTATAACCACTATCGGGGAAAACTTAGATTTGACTCTTTTTGGATATCGAAATGTAGATGATGTAATCTACAGGTTATATGTCTAAGTGATAAGTACATTAAACTATATTAATCCATCCTGAATTATCAATCATTGCCATCATTACAACCAATCTAATATTCCATGTATTTCTATTAAGCATTGTATTAGAAGACTCAGAATTTGCCTAGTACTCAATTTAACCTACCAGAAATATGAGAAAGGAGTCCATTAAGTTAGCATTTGACAAACCTGTATTTCTAACTGTTGGACCACCTGCATTTGGACTCGACACTGGGCAGTGCTTCGGTCATCCAAAGCATGTTCATTGTTAAGGTGCCTAAACAAACACAAGACACAAAACAGAATGTTAAGCAATGTGTATCTTAGTGGTATATGCTACACTTCAAAAGCATTACACTGAAGTCATGTTTTCCTTCACAGTGGGGAAAAGAAACACCTTGAAGTTATATAGAAAAAAAGTTTATTAAAAAAAATAATGAAGAAAAATATACAGACAGATATACATGTAACACATATATAGAAGAATTAAGATGGTGTTTCTGAGAAAGAACTAATTTATAAAGAAGTAGGTTTATTTGTTAGTAGACCTAGTTTCAGCAATTAGAAATCTTTGTTCTGTTTTGCCTCTTCCCTTGAAAAATTAAACAAGTTCATTTTAATACTTCCTCACTGATCGTAACAACAAACTTCCATGTATCTTGTCACAATTGTAATTCTTGTTGAAGGGAAACCTTGGATTACAATTGTGAGTTGTATCAAGTCAAGTATGAGATGTGTGGTTAGACTGCAAGAGAGGCACTTCCACTATACCTGCCTGCCCTAAGCTCAACTCTGCTCAGTTCTGTTATGAACCTAATTGTAACAAAAACTAAAATTCACTTTCTTTCTGGAAAGGAGGCATAAAATATTAAACTGGAGGTTAGCTTATGATGTAAAGTGTCATTAATTCCTAATTAACGAGGCCTTTAGAAATTGTTTTTCAACAAAATTTTAATGAACAATGAGATAATTTTCTATGAGTGTACTACAATGGTAATTGTACTTTTAAGGTTTAATATTGTATTTTCTTATTGGTTTTTTCACTATGAACTCTTGGAGAACACATGTATATATCTATTCCCCAATCAGTATAAATGATGAATATTTTTTAAATGCCTTAGCTGTACACAAAGACTAGGGTGTAAATGGAACAAGGTAAGTAGAATAAATAGCTTCACAAGAAAAGATATATGCAGTATAACATGTTTATTTTTGCATAAAATCATCTTTAAAAAGGTTTTTTTACACTTATATACTTTTTAGTGATAATTATGCTATAGTTAAAGAATGAAAAAATGTACAAAATGTTTGCATTATATACTTGGGTCTTGGAAACCTATTCAATTTATCTATACAGCTTTTATTATACTAGAAGCTATAGACTACAATAATAGTCAATGAGGTTTTGTCTTGATTGAATTTTTCAGTGAGACACAAAAGAACCTTGCCATTAAAATAGTCCTTTATTCTCCTGTATGAAGGCAAAAGGTTTTTAAAGTGTTGTGATGTTCAGTAATGAGCCTCTATCTAAATTATCATTGGTGACAAACTCACAAAGCACTTTTCGAGGACACATAGTTATGAAATGCCAGAGCTGCCACTTTCTTTCCTGTAATTATAGGCTAGCTTGCAGCCCTTCAATGATCATTTATAGAACAGCCTCCAGTGGATTACTGAGAACTTGAAAAACACATACATACCTCTGCCACATCTCCCTTCTCCTTTCGTTGCTATTGTTTACCAGTGATATGTAAAATAATAGTGCCTATTCATTCTCCCTACTTAATTATGCCAATCAAAGTACAGATATAGTGTTGGATATAAATACAATGTAATAAGACTAAATAAATAGGCTGAATATTAACATTAAATTATGAATGTATGTATTCGTGACTATTTTGTGCCCAAATTATTCTCTTTTATGTTTTTATAACTATGTCAGGTACTATATATTGCTGTTCAAAAATTCTCTATGATTTATAAATCAAGAATGAGATAATACTGAAAAATGAGAGGATTGGTGGATTTTTCTCAGTCAGTGCCTAATTGCTGTTTCAAAATGCATATGCAAAGGGACATTTCATTAATCATTTAATCATGTCCCTTGCAGGAAGTTGGAACTAATGTTGCAAATACCCTTTTCATATGAATGCTCCATAATACTATCTTATGCATTTGATATATTGCCTAAGTCATAAATTATAGCTGCTTCAAAATGACCAAGTAGGGTTGTTATCCCTGAAGATGCTTGTTACAAAACCTTTATTAAGTTTCTTTTTTTTTACTTATCGGTAGTTCTATTTCACAGCCTCATACTAGCCAACAATAATAATCTTTTTGATGGCAAAGGTCTGTAAATTACCCATGCAATCACTAACACCATTTCACAGGCCTGTTCTACTTCTACTGGTCTGCTAACAAGACGATTACACACAAATTACTGAATGTCTATGAAATATTTAAATGCATTCTACTCTACTATGCATTAATAAGAGCAAAGCAAGCTCTGGAATTCTGGTTAGCTCCAGTCCCTAATGTCCCCTAATGAGCTTCTTACCGAGACTGCAGTTCAAACACAGAGGTGAAGATAAAATGCAAAGGGTGCATTCAGAAAGGCAGCACTGAACAAACATTGTGTGAGCCAGCTCTAATTTATAGGTCACTTTATAGGTATATTGATTTTTGTTTTCAAAATGGAATAAACGATGTGGTCTGAAGTTCTTTCAAAACTACATTGAATCTGTGTGCTAGGTAGGTAGTGTGGACTATAAACAAATGTAAATAGGCAGTCAAATTCTTTCTGAAAACAGTTAAGCAAGCATTTCAGAAAGATGAAAAATAGGAAAGGATCCTTCCAATTTATTTAATGCACAATTCTCTTTAACGAAGCTTTTAAGGTTATGAATGCATATGGTAACTTCAATTATATACACCCTAGATTAGCAATTCAATTTTAAACTCTAGATTTTTCAAATTCATTTAAAGTTATAATATTTTACAAACTAAAAAGATATCAGATTTAATCCAACTATGTCAGACTTTTTAACAAAATGTTTCACTTGCAGATCACTGGTGTTTGATTTATTTTGCATCAAGCTTTTTACGTTTAAACACTGACAGGAGTTTAAATACAAAATGTTAGCTGTCACTATTCATTTAGCTGATTATGTGAGATGCCTTAGTTTTGAGAGATTGGGGCACTGTCACCAAAAGAAACAACATTCTGACAAGTTCAAAGAATGCTTTCTTGAGGTCATAATTTTGTAGCCATGCTGCCTAGTCAAAGACAAAGAAATCAACAATACACACTAAGCAAAAGCATAATTTTAAGTCAGCTACCAGAAAAAAAGACAACATATTTCCCATTAAATAAACTATTTCCACTACTTTTTCAGTTGCTCTTTATAAAGTGTCAAGACATAAAATTTAGTCTTTGTAAATAAACCTAATTAATTTATTATCAACTAATTACTCTTTAACAGACTGGTATTTTTATGGACACTAACCATTCTGTCCTTCTTCAAAGAGAGTATATCCATCTTTGTCTCTCAGGCCATGTCTTGTTTGCTGGCATCTGCGCATGCAAGTTCAGGAACACTTGTCTGCTAACTGGAATGTTATATCGTAAACCTTTTGCTTTAAGCTCTAAAAGTCAACCCATTTACATTCAAGCTGACTTAGGTCCAGTGGAATGATAATTAATTTTGCAGCCAAACTACACAAATTTTGTCAGATGTTATTACACTTTGGCATTTATAAGACAGTAATGAAGAACTAAGATTACATGGTATTAGTGATCTAGTGAGATCTTCAATTATTGGTCAAAAAAGTGATAAGCTTCTGTCATACCTACTTTACAGAAACATTCAAAACTTTTCCTAAACACCTTTTTAGGCTGAACATTCTTCATTTTTTATTTTCTGTTCTTATTTGGCTGTTACAAATAACAGTTTCTAACTTAATGTTAAAGTTTTTTATTCAAAAGAAAATGTTTCAATTGAATATTAAAGTCATATATGTAAATATATACATATATAACTAAGAATTTATGTGTGTGTGTGTGTGTGTGTGTGTGTGTGTGTGTGTCTGTGTGTGTGCATGCAACTTGTCCTCTGGTGGCTTTTCATTTGGTGCTGAGCAAAAACAGTGGGAGATTATATCAATTTGGGAATGTAATATAAGAAATGGAATTTGGCACTCAATATAACTTCTACTTTCATTTGTTATTTAATATATATAGGCTAAATAGTAATAATAGATTGATTAGTTGACTTTAAACCAATGAATAAGTTGTCTGAAACCAAAGTAAAATTCAAGCTATATGGTTTATTTCTAGTGCAGTTTAGAAATAACAATGTCATATCATTTTCTCAAAAAACAAAAACCTAAATTAAAAAATAAACCTTTTATAATAAACACTGGCTATAAAATTTCCAAAGAATGGATAAACAAGAAAACTGAGAGCTAAAAACCTTTCATAGTTTTTTGACTTGTCTGACAAATTTTTGTTCCAAGATTCTGAATTCCCTCCATTATTACAAAAGAAAAACAAAATCTTTCCAAGAAAATCTGTATTAGTGGTGATGCCGTCTTCATTTCATTTTCCACACAGACACTAAATAAACTGAAATTAATTTAATAAAATTATTATTTTATTCCTCCTAAAATTTCACATACATTTTAAGAAAAACACAATACCAGTATGGAAATAGGTCTTATTAATATTTCATTTTAGTACAGTATACTGGCATTAGCTTTATTAACAGAAATTATCACAGATTTTTGAGTTAGGGAATTTAAAGCACATAGTAAAAAATAAACTAACAAAAAAGGCCTTAAAGTCTACTGTCATTTGTTCTGTCATCCCTAGAAATTTAATGGGTTGGAAAAATGATCAGTCTTTGGAACCAAAATTGATATTTAATTGAAAGAAAATTCTTTCTTACTTATAACTCTTCAGTTTAAAAAAATACTAGCATGATTATAAAAAAGAACCATGAAGGGTAAAATGAAGATTCCTATTCATCTTCTTGTTTGTAATAAAAATACATATAAGTATTTAAAATGAATAAAAATGTTCCTTTTCATATGCTATAAAGGAAATCATCCTGAAGAAAAAATATGCTATTTTCTTAAAGATTTATTTTGAATTTTGTCAGAAAGAACAATTTGAAGCAATAAAATGTATGGTGATTGGGATGATTCCATAGTTTCAATTACCATACTGAAGAAATAGTACCATTAGTCCTCTAATTTTAATGATAAAAAATTATATAACATATTGATAAGGACTAATATATCCAAATGAAAAAATTAGTTGTTAAAAGAATCAATATTCCGATATTTTGTCTTTGTTTTAATAAATGTTATTTTTCTAAGACAGGAAAACATTAGCAAAATTACCTAACATTTTAAAAGCTCTGCTTAGAACACTCAAGTCAGTTTCATACCCAACGAAATGGTAGCTCACCACTGTTTTGATATAATAGAAGTGCAGATATTCATTTCAGTACATTTAAAAAGTCATAGTAACATAGGAAGGAGATTTCCTTTTAATTGGTCACGAATAAAAAAGGTTTTAAAAAATCCTTGTGGAAGTCTTACTGTAATTGAGTTATAAAGTTATTATGATGTCAAGTACTTACACCTTGCTGTTAAGGAGCTTTTGCTCTATACCCTGTAGTCTACCATTTGTAAACACATCTTTCTGATGTTTCTGCCAACATTCTGGCAAAATAGCAGTGCAATTTCAAATGAGCTAATTAACTTAATTGTTGATGAAGCATGAACAGTTCATTCACCCTGTTAGCTGCTCCATGACAACATAAGAGTCTCAGCCTGTGAAGTTACTCATCTCCATAAATCTAACTGTAGGTCTGTTTAGAACTCTTGTATACTGGAATTGTGCATGGAAAATGGTCATGCAAAATGCATATTCTCCTTTGAAAAAGAATCTCTTAAAAATTACAAAATAAACTGTCACTGTATGAAGAAATTAAGAATACATCAAGTTTTGATTTTAAGCTAGAGAAGCCATATACTCTCTCAGACAAATATACAGCCATGTATGTTTCTTTATGATACTGAGGGCAACAAGTGTCAGTGTGGACAAAACATAGTTATATTAAAACTTTAGCTCCTATTAACCTTCAGTTTTTTTATTTTTGTTGTTAAATATATATTTTAAATATCATTTTTTAAAATAAATATTAAGTTTGCAATTTTAAAAAGTATGTATGTTTAATATGTATATATATTTATAATATGACTCATATAATTTTACTTGAATTTTTATTGAAAAATTGAAATTTAAGTGAACCCTGCAAACATATCTCCCAATTATTAATGATACTATGATAGTAAGCTAATATTTTCCATTTATTCAAAAACCTCTATTGAATGATTTGTAAATTTTCTCATAAAAAGATAAGATGAACAGTTAAACTTCTTAGTCTGACTTTGTTAATCCACTTGTTGAAACACAAAGAAAATTTAGAGTGTGCCTCAAGATGAACCTTTACCTTCCTCCCTCAACTTTATTTTGTTTATTTAAAACAATGTCCTTAAAACTTCTATATAACCCACTTTTTCCCTTAAAAAAAGTTAAAAACTTACTTTAAAAACTGTCCAAAATCTTCACAAATGCTTTCACAGCCTGGCCATTTGCAAACTCCATGGCCATAGAGAGTATGAGAGGCTCCAGTCTCCTCATGTGACGAACTGTAGCAAAGGAACACGCCATCAGATTCATCTCAAAAAACCATAATCGTTGCAGACTGTCAGGTTACAACCAGTGACAAACAGGTCAAAACAGGTCAATTCAGCTCAGAGCAGTCAGAAAAATTTAATCGTTTTACTGAACAGTTCAACTGCCAAGTCTAGATGATGTTCCAATTAGATGGGAAATAGAACCAAAGATGATGGTTAATAAAGGATGAAAAACCAAGAGGACTATATAGTGTCATATGCTAATCCTGCTGTATGACCTTAATGTAACATTTATTGCTAAATAAAATATATATATTCATATGTGGTCAAGTGGAAAAAACACCTGTATTTTTAAGAGAGTAATAAGATTTTGAAATGCTCTTTTTAAAGAAGATCATTGGGAACATTTAAAGTGTCAATATATACATGTGAGCCATATATATTTCTACTAGTAAGAGTTGATTTTAAAAATTCTACTTTGATGAGTATTATATCAGATAGAGGGATCCTAGAGAAATCAACCAACTTCTGAAATATATAATCATCAAATTCATCTCAATTAAAACAAGTGTGAAACCATCCAGAGGCATACCATTTTATAATAATGCAAGCTAACAAGAACATTTTTTCATGATACTCAAATTACAACCAGAAACATTGCCAAATTATAACATTCTATTTTAAACTGTACTTTAATTAAATATCTTTGAAAAAAATATTTGTTTATGAAAAAGAATATTTGTTACAGCTAGGCAGATATTCATATTATATTACAGAACCCTATTATTCCACTACACTTAAATTTGAATTTTATAGCTATACATCATACAAGCCTCAGCCACTTTGTTAAGAAATCCTACACTTATGTTTCACCTTTTAAAAAGATGCTTTTCATGTTGAGCAGTATTTTAGCTTATATATTTTATGTAAATTACTTTAAAGGACTTGATTAGGTATCAACATGCCCAAATAAATGGGACTAAATGGATAAAAATCCATGGATGCTCCTCTTACAAAAGCAGTCTTTATACAATTAAAATAAAACAGTAACTTTAAAAAGTATCTAACATAATGTACTCAATGTTGGTAATTAAAATCAAATAATTACCATATATATATAATATGATAGAATATATGTAAAAACAAATGTATAGTGATAACTTTTTGAATAAATTTGATTAAAATTCATAAAAACAATCTAATTAAAAAATGGGCAAAGAATCTGAATAGACACTTCTCCAAAGAGGACATACAGATGGCCAAGAGACATATGAAAAAATGCTCAAAGTCACTAAGTATCAGAGAAATGCAAATTAAAACCACAATGAGGTATCACTTCACACACGTCAGAATGACTACCATCAACAAATCAACAAACAACAAGTGCTGGCGAGGGTGTGGAGAATAGGGCACCCTAGTATGCTGCTGGTGGGAATGCAGACTGGTGCAGCCACTATGGAAAACATTATGGAGTTTCCTCAGAAAATTAAAAATTGAATTGCCATTTGACCGAGTGATCCCACTTCTAGGAATTTATCCTAAGAAACCTGAAACACCAATCAGAAAGAATTTATGCACACCTATGTTCATAGCAGCATTACTTACAACAGCTAAGATCTGAAAACAGGCCGAGCTCATCAGTAGATGAGTGGATAGTATTCCATAAATACTATGCAGCTGTAAAAAAGAAGGATCTCTTAACCTTTGGGACAGTATGGAGGGACCTGGAGAATATTATGCTAAGAGAAATAAGCCAGGCAGAGAGACAAATATCACATGATCTCACTTATACGTGGAATTTAAAGAACATAATAAACTGATGAACAAAATAGATTTGGTTACGAAGAAGTATGGAACAGACTGATGAATCTCAGAGGGAAGGTGGGGATGGATGGGTGGCAGGGTGGGTGGGGAGAGATTAACCGAAGAATTTATATACATACATGCATAACCCATGGACACAGGCAACAGTGTGGTAAAGGCCTGTGGCGGGGGGGTAGAAAGGGTCAATGGGGAAAAGATACACCTGTAATACTTTCAACAATAAGATAAATTAAAAATAAATATTTGATTTTAATTACCAGCATTGAGTACATTATGTTAGATATGTATATATTTTCTGATTTCCAAGCTCATGTGAAACTGGTTAAAAAATGGTACAATGTTCTCATGGCATTTACATTAATCACAACATCTTAGTCATAAAAATATATCTACACAATTATTCTATGTGCAGTTATTAAAAATAACTTTTTTCAGGCATATTACCACTAAAGCCATAAAACTGCTAGTATTTAAACTGTTTTTTTGTAATAAAAAATAATACGTAAGAGAAATAGCCTAAAGGTTTTCATTTAATTTACTGTTTTACACATTTGCCCTTTGTTAAGTACAAATCATAATTTTTAGTTTTATCAATGGTGAAAGTAAAATTTGATGATCCATAAATATAGAATAAATCTCATGAGGTTTACCTGTCTCGCCTTGCATTTAGAACTGAAGACTGTCCATTCACTATGGAATGATGGGTTATTGGTGATGATGCTTTGGAAGTGGTGGAGGAGGTAGTCAAGGAGGAATTGTTAGTAGTGAGGTCTAACCCTCCATGTTTAATGCCATTGTCTTCCATATTGTGAACTCCAGTTACTTCTTTCCATAACTGTTGAATCTCAGCAGGACTTAAGCCAGCTATAAAATGAAAGAAAAGCAATTAGTTATCTACAAGGGAGCACCCATATGACTGTCAGCTGATTTCTCAACAGAAACTTTGCAGGCCTGAAGGGAGTGGCAAAAAACACTCAAAGTGATGAAAAGCAAGAACCTACAACCAAGATTACCCTACCCAGCAAAGCTATCATTTAGAACTGAAGGTCAGATAAAGAGCTTCGCAGATAAGAAAAAGCTAAAGGAGTTCATCACCACCAAACCAGTATTACATGAAATGTTGGAGGGTCTTCTTTAAGAAGAAACTAATGAATAAAAGAAACTGACAAACAAAATAGACCCAGAGACATTGAAGCATGCAACAGACTGTCCTATCTCAGAGGGAAGAGGGAATGAGGGTGGTGGTCGGGGGGAGATTAACCAAAGAAGTTATATGCATAAATGTGTAATCCGTGGACACAGATAATAATGGGGTGAAGGCCTGGGGAGGGTGTGGAAGTGAAGAGGAGGGGGTCAATGGGGAAAAAATGGAATACCTGTAATACTTTCAACAATAAAAATAAATTAAAAGAAAGAAAGAAAACAAAAAGAGTCACAAGGTAAAGTTCACATAATGAGATTAGTGCTATTACTGGATTGATGCCAATAATAAAACTAATGTTACAGCGTAATTAATATACAATAATAAGTGACTTTACACCATCAGCACCACAGCTTTTCTTTTGCATAAGTTATTTGCTAAAGACTACCAATTTGGGAATAGTACTGAGAATAATAATAGTCAGAATATTGTTTATTGAGCATCTACTATATTCTGGTGCATTACATTCATAATCTCAATTAACCTCATTTAAAGTTAGAAATCACTACATTTTACAGATGAGGAAGTGGAGGCTCATATAGGTGAAATATGTTGCCTTAAATCACTAAGCTCGGAATTAATGGACAATTTAAACCTAATGGCCTGTAGCTTCTAAATTTTTGTTCTTTTTTTACTATGTTTATCTGCAACATCTAATAGAACAATGGAGGTGCTAATCAAACTACTTCCTCTCTCCCACAACCCAACGAACATCTACATCAGATGATACAGTGATGCTGATTGATCAAGAAGTATGGGAGAATGAAGTAGGGTGGAAGAGGCAAGGGAGAGTGGGGAAAGAACAGAATATGATGGTGAAGAGAGTGAGCCCTCTCACCTCTTCCCCTGAAAGTGGAAGAATCAGTGATCTAGACATAGTAGTAAGTAGACAAAAGTAACAGAGGAATTCTCACTGCTCCAACCATTCTGGTCAAATTACTCATTACAGTGGTAAGTTTAAGTTGTTATGCCCATCATTATTTCAAATACAGAGATTTACCGAAAGTTACCATTTTGGTGATTTTGGAGCCTCATTTTTAAGACATAGCCTGAGAAAAAATAGGATAACTCAGATTTCCAAAGTTGTTAAAAAAATTATTTTTCTTCTACAAAAAAATAATGGCTTAATAAAGTATTTCTATTACATACAAAATAATTTCTATATAACGATCATTACTTATAGCTTTAATTCTAGCTTCAACCATGGTTTATAAAACTTTTCTGACTATAGTTTTTTTTTAAAAGATCATTTTTTAATTTTTATCCTCATCTGAGGATATTTTTTCCATTGTTTTTGAGAGAGAGGGGAAAGGAGAGAGAGAGAGAGAAACATCAATGTGAGAGAAACACATCAATTGGTTGCCTCCACATGCACCCCAACTAGGGCTGGGGATCAAGCCTGCAACCGAGGTACAGCCAGGAATCAAACCCGGGACGCTTCAGTCCGCATGCTGACGCTTTAACCACTGAACTAGGGCTAATTGTAACTTTTTGATTACCTGCCTGTATGTTTTACCCTAAAGGCCAAACTCTATTAGTAAATCTTTTTTTGTGATAGCATCAACGTGACTTCTGCATCAAAGCTCCCACTATCTCACTACCTCTCTGCTTCACAGTCAACTCTCGCCTGGACCACTGCTGTAGCTTCCTGTCTTCCTGCTTTTACCTTGACTTCGAGTAAGTTACTCTTCATATATCAGCCAAAATTTATCTCTTTAAACGTAAATTGGTACATGGCACTTCCCAGAAAAACTCTCCAATGGCTTTCCAGAACACTTAGAAAAACAAACAAACATAAACAAAACACCTTACTGTGGCCTATGAGGTGCTGGCATTTATCACCTGCCTCTCTGTCCTCATCTATCTCTTTCTCTGCATTTCATTCTGTTATACTAGCCTTCTGCTGCTCCTCGAATGTATCAAACATTTGCTACCTTACCGGCTATCGCTCTGGCTGCTCCCATAGCCTGGGCCACTCTGGTTGGGGATGTTCTCATGGCTTTCTCCCCCACTTCACTTAAATGGTTCAAGCATCACCTCATCCCAGAGATCTTTGACCACACTGTCAACCACTGCCTCTCTGCAACCTGCTTTCTATCATTCTCTATGACCTTACCCTACTTTATTTTTCTTTTGAGTGTTTATCAATCTCTGAAACTATGTTACTTTTTCTTTAACTTATCATCACATCAATCTCCCTCCATTATAATTTAAGCTTTATAAGAATAGGAATTTCTTATTTTACCGGTATATTCCCGGGGCCTAGAACAGTGCCTGTTATGTGCCCAATAATCAGTCATTGATATCATTGATTTTAACAAACTCATGCAGTTCTTAAAGATATCTTGGTTTCCATATGGAAGTTCTTTGGCTCTTAAAGGGTATGCTATTTATGAGCATTGCTACTCTCTAAGGCCAATATCTATGAATTATAAGTGGTACTAGTTGATTCTAACAGACTAAGTGGCTAACAAAAATTTATATCTTGTCTAAGGATTCTTAGATGTTTTTAGCGATTATATCAGTGAAAGATTTTATTAATATTTAGTTTTTGAATTTTATTAATAATTTAGTTAACCTAAGTATCCGCTTACTTTTTAAAAGCAGATGTCCATTATACTAGTCATTTGTATTGAAAATTAATGGTATCATCATGATGTCACAATGATATGGCAACGAATACCAACCATGTAAGCATTTGATGAATAAATAACCATTCACTATCAAAATAATGATTCTTAATTAAAAGGAGGAGGAGATTGTTTTTAAATATTATGGATAAGGGGCAGAGAATAGATCATATCAAAAAGAAATTCCTGTTTAGCAAGAGTGGTTCTCAAAAGTGTCTGCATATTAAAATCACTTGGGGATATTTCAAAATTTCCAATGCCGGGACCAAGCTCAAACCCATTAAATCACAATTTCTAGTGGTAAGACCAAGGAATCACTAGTTTTTGAAGCTCCGCAGATGATTCCAAAGTGCAGATAATTTGAGGGGGAAAACTTTGAAGGTAAACTATCACATTGCTCATGAGACAAAGTTCTCTTTCTACAATTTGTTTGGCTCTTTTTTATAGCTACAGAACTATGAAAATGGAACTAGCCAATCAATTTTCTACCATTTTAAAAGTTTTGTGAGTTTTGCAGTTTTGATGATTTGCAAGAAATAATTTATTTTTCTGGCAGTAATATACCGAGCTCAGTATTTCCTACACTGTGTTCTGTGGAATAGTACTCTTCTAAACGCTGTCAATCTGAGAGATCTAGGAGGTCTGTGGTCTCTGTGTCTTAGACACTCAGGAGTGTCCTGATTCTTGTTAGTTAGCATGTAAAACAGTTCTGAGATGTCTAGGAACAAAGAACACTTGAGTCTCTTTTTTAACTCAGTATTTTACAAATATATTTGAGGAAAATAAAAACCCAATGAACTAATTTATTTTGGTATTAAATATCAGGCATAGGCTTAGGATTCATCAAGTGATCTTAAGCCCTGCCCTCTTCCTTGGATTGCAGGCTATCTATAACCATAACAAATTTCTCAAAGCTTACAAGTTCAAAACTAAGTGTCTGTTTATACAGTCTCGCTGACCCCAACTTCACTACTAGTTTTTTTTTTTTTTGTCTCTTTTTTATTTAACAGATACTTATATAGTGCTTCTGACATGCCAGTCACTTCTCTAAGTGCTTCATACATGATAACTAATCTAATACCCCAAACCACTATTGTTTTTGTTGTTGTTATTATTACCCTTATTTTAGAGATGACTACACTGAGGCACAGAAAAGTTAAGCGACTTGCTCTAGAGCTAATACATGCAGAGCTCCCTCACATTTTTAGGTCATTACTCACATATCCCCTTCCCAGGACTTCTCCCCTGGCCACCCTGTCTACAAGTTCAACTCCTCCCATTTCCTACTGCTACTTTATTTCTTCCTATCCTTACTTAAAATTTTTTCATCTTAGCACTTACCACTATGTATTTTACTTAATTTATTTATTGTCTGCCTTCTACAGTAAAATGTAAGCTTCTGTTGGCAGGTATTTTTGTCTGTTTTCTTCACTGAATATCTGCAGTGAGTGAAACCTCAGTGAATATTACTTAAAAGAGTTGTTCACTTGACCAGAACACATTAGTACACTAGAAAGCATAATCTGGGGATCACTGGACTAGACCATCATAAAATAATAGTAAACTTAAAATCTTAAGTGACGATTACTCAATTTTCCTTAATAACTTATTTCAGGGATATATACATGCTAGTGGTAAAAAGTTTTATAATTATGTAATTTAAAAATTTCATGACCGCACAAAATTGAGAAACCCTATTCCACTTTTTGATGATGACTTGGGCTTGTTCTCATTCACTACCAGTACCACAAATAAGCATTAAAAGGTTTGTTTTTACAGGAGTTGAACTAATCAAGAAATAAACTTCTAACCAAATTGCATATAATATCATAGATAAAGCAATTAAATAATAATTGTTTAATCTTCAAATCAGAGTTTGTAGAGTAACAACTAGGTACTAGGCACTGTGTTAAGAATTAATTAAAATTTCATAATTCATATCTAGATTATATATCCTTGAGGCACAAAAGGTTTAAAATTTCAATGATGAAACTTATTGGAAAAAATTACATTTACAGCTTTCACATTCAAAAATAAAAGGTTCTTTCAATGTTCTTTCGTTTTCTATGTCTAGTAACTAGATTTCAATATTAAATTAAAACATTTTATACATTATGATGAAAAGTAAGTTTACTGTAAATTTTTAATTCAATTCTTTACTAGTACCTTGGTTATTTTCTAGGGTTTCTTAAAATTAGAAGTAATAAAACCAATTTTTGTAAAAAATATTTATATCACCCATATATTTTATTGAACCAATTTGATATTTAGTAATTTAAATTATTGAGATAGTATCATGTACTTTTGCTTTTCATATTAAATTTTACATTTTGAAAAACTAGTATACACACATAGCCAAAATATTTAAATCACAGAAAAGGGTATGTTGCAAAATTAAATTTCTTTACCAGCTCTGACCTCTGAATCCTCAGTTCTCTCCAGAGGCAACCATTACTCCAGCCTCTGGGCTATTTTTCAGAGATCTATTTGTTCATATGTAATGTGTCAAACCTAACACATTATTGTTTTATATTTGACTAGGGGCCTACTCTAACCTTTAAATATATGTTTAATGAAGGATGCACCAAATACACATTTTAAAAATCACTATTTGGCTGACACTGAGACCAAAGGCAAACATAGCACAAAATTTTTAATTTATTTTCTGGGATACAAAAATATATTCGATATTTTAAAAATTACTCCTATGATTTTAATATTAAAATTTTTACAAGTTGTATTTTTAAAGTTTGATATTCTATTACAAAACAATAATTTCTCAGTTTTAATCACCCAGAAATTTTAATGTGGCAAAGCTGACATTCTATTTTTTAGTGTCCCTTCAAGACATAAAGAAGTGACAAACAGGTCTTGTGGCCTCAGTGAAATTATGCATGTTAGCTTATTAAATAATTTGATAACAATTAGAATTATGATATAATTTAATTTCCATCTTTCTATCATTTTTACATTTTCTCAAAAGTTAACTCAACACACTTTAATATTTTCCAATGTATTTAATAATTTATGTTAGTTTTTATACATAATATTAATAGCATTCACAGGGAACTTTGCTAAGTTTTATACTTGCTATAATAAATATTCATTTATACTTCTGCTCACTGATGGATTTTCAGCATACCCCCCCAAAATTTTTTCTTCCAAATTACAAATAGAAGAATTGCTGGTATTTGAAAGGGAATAATACGATGGTAACAATGATTCTGCATGTCACACATTGTTCATATTACTGGTTCTGTTACCCTGATTATACAGTGGTGATCTAAGTAAGCATATGATCATAGATTAAGGATAAAAAAATCAAGGATGCCAGAAGTGATGTTGAAATAGGCATTTAGCCATTTAGATTTCCATATGCAGAGAATGAAGTCAAAGTCAAATAACTGATTTTGGCCAAATGCTCATACCAAAAACAAACTTCAGCACATTCCTAACTCAGTATAATTTGATAGTATTATATATTATTTCAAAAGGTCCTATTTTCTTTATTATTCAACAGTTCTCTGGTTCCAGGCTGTTCTAGTTCTACAAATTATTAGTTCAAAATAGTGCTGACTCGATAGCCAGTATTCCCTATTTGGTCTTTTGGTAATGAAAATGTTATGCTTTAAATACTTAAGTTAAAAAATATGTAAAAAGTTAAAATGAAATGGAGTTTTTACCACATATATTTTAGTCCCTATAATCATAGTAAACCTGTGAATATATTGTGTATTGGGATACACTTACTTCTATCTTATGTCAAAAACGTATCAAAATTTAAAGTACATGCCCAATAATTTTTTTATTTTCTAACCTGTAGACAATGAAAATGTGATTCTACATAATTACAAACTGATATTTAAACTGTAATATGTATGTAGTAAATAGCTTTATATTCAGTATTTTATTTGAGATTGATTTACAAATCCATCTTTTTTTGTTTGATTTCTGTATATATACAGTCACTGTACAGATGATAATCTAATTGCTTATTTTACATTAAAATCCAATATTATCATAATACTGAAGGTAACTTTGTTTCATATTTAAAATAATTTACTTTAAAATGGTAAAATACATTTCATTACTTTAACATATAGCAAAAATGTGAGTATATTTCCTACTCTTATCAAAATTATCTGATTTGCACATACATATTTTTAATATAGTTGAAAAAAGTTTTAACTTTAAAAGCAGCCCCAGGAAGTTGTGTTAAATCATTATTGAGGATAAATACTTCAAATATGGCATATTTTCAAGAATGCAATGAGAACATTATCACTGAATATTAATCCTACTCAGTTTTCAGGTTGCTCTTATCTGTGGCTAATCAACCAACTAAAACCTGATGCAAAGTGCACTGGGAAACTATAAATAAAAATATTTAAAATATTTTTTTATTTTTCAGTAACCAGTTACTAAGGCAGAAATGATTCAGGGTTTACATTATTTAACAAATATTTCTTTACTTTCCCACACTTTAATTTTGAGATTTCAGCACAGCACTATGAAGTAAGATTTTTTACTTACTGTAGCTGATTTATCTGACAGTCTCACTATCTTTGACTGATGTTTCTCCACAGTGAAACATTTCATACTTACTCATTTAAACACTGAAAAATATGATAATGATGTTCTCCTTTTTTGTTTAAAATATAAATTTCATGCTCACACCCAGGTATGTTTTCAGATTTACTTCCTTTTCCTCAAGTTTCTCTATCCTGTGTGTTTTATCTCTCAGCTATCTTATGTAGAGTACAAAATAAAGAAAAGGGAAAAAAAAGATAATTCTATCAAAAGAAAGCTCAGAGATCAGAGAAAATTTTTTGTTTGAAAACTATTAGAATGGTTATATCATAATAAATTTCCTTGTTCACAAAGATATTTTGTATGTTGTTTTGGAAAAATATAGTTTAACAAATATGCTTTAAATAAGTTACATTTTGTTTCTATGAACATCTACTTTAAACTTCCTTGAAATGTTTGTTTGAATGGTTTTAGTCAAACAAAATCATGGTAGATCATGCTTCTCTACTGAGATTTTCATGTAATTAGATCCTAAATACAGGTTTTATTTCAATTTTACTAAAAAAAAAATCAATAATATAATTTCTTTTGCTTTTGCTTTAATGTAATTTCTACCAAAGACATCTGTGTTTACACTGAATTAGTTTATAAATTTCTTTCTTTTTTAACCTTATTTCTTCATTCATCCTCAAATTGTATTTATTTTCCTAAAGAACAATAATTTATTAATAGAACATTCATTGCTATGGTGACACCATAATTCTCTTTGGAGTGACACAGAAGGTGGGTTTATTGCCTTGTTTTTCTTTTACTATTTAAACTTTCTTGATTTCCTAGGTATGAATTAGAGGACCAGGTGAATTAGAGGATCTGAATCAAGTGATTGTATTATTTTATCGTATTATTGTATTATCAAAGTACATCTAAAGTTTCCTTGTCAGAAAAACAAATTGGAACATAGTTGACAGCTTTTTAAAGCTATAATTTACAATATATGCATAAGTAATATTATTTTAGAGAAAACAAGACCAGTTTCTTCCTGTAGTGCACGATGAGGTCCCACACAGCATAACTAAGAATGTGCCCTGTAGAAATACATAAAGACTCTTTTTTCATATGTGAAGGTTTCAATGTGAGGATTAGGAACTTCTTTTTCTGATTAGTTGTCCACAAAACTCAGCTCATTTATGTTAAATGGAGTGTTGTTAGCCTTACCACTAATCCAGTTCTCTGCAGATTTTCAGTGTGTTTAATGATGCTTGAATTTTGTTGCCCTTATAAATTATTTTCTGCCATATAACTAATAAATGCACATTTAATATCTAACAAAACACTTGAAGGCAGAGTGTAGTAAATTTCTGAGCCTCAAAAAATGTATCATGCAACCATGTTAATTGTGTTTTAATAATAAATCTGAAACTCATAAAAACAAAATTCTCAAGGTATAAAGTAGACAGGCCATGAAATGGTAGAAAGTACAACATTAAAAATGAAGTGTGTACATTATGTATGTACCTTGAGGCAGTGATTGGACAGGAAGTGCCGCCTGGCCAGGTGGAATGGAGATGAGTCCCTGACGCTGAAGGCTGAGCAGATGTTGTTGCTGCTGGAGTTGTTGCATCTGGAGAAGCTGCTGCTGGAAGACAAGCTGCTGGGCTGCCAACTGCTGTTGCTGCTGCTGCTGCTGCTGCTGCTGCTGCTAGAAAACCCAGTCCAGTCAACAGCAGAGAACATGGTCTGCACAAACAGATCTCAGACAAAGAAATGCACACTCTTCTCATTACCCAGTAAGTTTTGAAGAGCAGAATGTATGCAAATTCTAGATTGTCAGTTGCCTTTCTTTCCAATATTACATAGCAACAGTGAACTAAAGAACTAGCATTAAGAGTGTGGGACAAGGTCTAGAGAAAATATATAAGAAAGGTTCAGGCTTTTTTTTTAATTGATTTATTGCAGATTATAGTAAATTTACCTAGACTAAACGAGTAATAGTTTATAGAAACAGTCAAGTTCAACAACACTCTTTTTCCCCCAACAGAATAACTTTGGTCTTCAGAAGTCCATGAATGTGGTCTCTAGTGATCTATTAGTCAACTGGTATGTAACCTTCATAGGATAGCCCTCTTAGCTCTCTCTCTTCCTTCCTGTCATCTCTTGTTGGAATATATTAAAGGCTGAATTATGTTCAAGGCCAAAAAAGTGCCCTTATTATAAGGAAAAGTATAACTTCCAATTTTTGAGGCACTACAATACAAACCCTAGTTCTTTGGACTAAGGAGGGTATGAGAAGGAAGTCAAACTTCAGAGAAAGATAAGCTGCTGTGGAAGACCTTTTCTTTTTAGTTTGGGGAAAAGAAACTTCTGATGAGCTCACAGGAAAACAGACTGCATAATGGAGCAAGTCATGTGGATTACCCAAAGCCTCCAGAGAAATAAGGGAGCAATTTCTATTCTGTAGTTGATGGCTGTCTGAAATTCTATTCACAAATCCAAACAAAATCAAAGCCTCGGGAGGTCAAAACTGTTTCCTGGACGTTTGCATAATGGCAGCTTGAAGACAACGGCTGTGATACCTGCTGATCAATTTAACTACTTCAACATGTTTTGTTTGTATTATGTTTATATTTGATACAGTTTGCTGACAAGTGCAAGCTAGGCCTGAGAAGCCAGCTTGTCAATTTGATTTATGAGCATATCAAACTGTAACTTTCCACTCGCCACTCCAAACCTACAGTAGCAGTTCATTAATCAGAGGCCTGTGACTTTGAAATCTGTGTTCAACCAGTTTCTCTCCTAGTCTCTCAACCCCCAACAATAGGCCAAATTTGCATGCATGTTCTCTGAGCTGCAGAACTGAGAAAAATATGGTTCCCTCACCAACTTAGATTCTCCATAAATACAAGGAAATCAGTACTTTGTCCACCACATAGCTTGCACTTTGTACACTGATTCATTAGTGAACATTAGATGATAGCAGCATTGGATTGGAACTTTCAAGTTCCAAGCTACAATACAAGACAGCAAGACAGTTCTACTGTCACTGTTATTAAGCTCAGAAAAATGTATGATAATAATTTTTAAAAATGTATGATAATGCATCTTTGACAGCAAAAGCTTTGTGATAAGAAGATGTGAAACCACCTTCACTTCACCGTCCTTCCCAACCTCACACTCTTCTATACCAATGAGCAGGCCAGGTCCTACCTCTTTCACTTGCTTTCCAGGATGTTGCTGCTGCTGCTGCTGCTGCTGCTGCTGCTGCTGCTGCTGTTGCTGCTGCTGCTGCTGCTGCTGCTGTTGCTGCTGCTGCAAAAGCTGAAGATGTAACTGCTCTTGCTGTTTCTTGTAAAACTCTTGCAGTTGTTGCTGAATAAACCATTTTGACTTTAATAAATAAAGGCAAAAGTTTCATGTATTACAAATCTCCTAAACTCTTCTAGACTGGCATAAGGTAGCGTCCATTAAGATTTGCCTCACAAGAACAACAAAAAATATACATTGGATTTAAGGAGGCAGATCTACATACATATTTTTCCAAAGCAGCTCTGAAATTTTTCAATCTAGAATCCAAAAAAGCCCTAAACGAAAGGGTACAGAAAGTCTGTGTTCTACAAGGCCAGAGCTAAATAAATACCCTAAATTATGACATCTGAAGTCCCAGTAGCCTATAAAAATAAGTTATACTCTACCATTTTATGACCCAAATACATAGTTATAGAGAATCAGGTTGTTCAGTTCTGATTGGGAAAAAAATTTAATCCATTAGATATACAGAAGAATGTCAGACAGAAATATAAGCAACTGGCCTGTGGTCATCATCATACAAGATATCAAAGTAATGAAATATATAAATATTCAGGTAAATCAGAAGATTATCTTTATGTTAAGTAAGTCAATAACATAAAGTTCACTTTATATATACTTAGGTTTCCAATGATGTACTTATTAGAGTTTGTTATTTTTTTAAAAAGATATATTTTATGAGCTGATGGCTTAGCTGTTTAACTTTGTTCTAATAAGTAGATACTTCTCTTCTTAAACAAAGAACATATTTTGGGGGAAAAACTGAGATATTACTTTCCCTTTTGTAACAAAATGGCCAGTTCAGATTTCATATTTACATGAACTAAAAATAGTGCTAAAGTGTTAGGAGTTTTAAAAGTAACAATTAGCTATAAGTCTCTGGACATTTATTGGTAAGTCTACAAAGCAAATGTACCTAAGCATTTGGATATTTAAATACTGATTATTCCATGATACAATTATACCTCTCTCTGTTCTTATTCTACACTTTAATGAATCTAAAAAGACCAAGGGATCTGTTCTTATGTAGTTCTGCAATTAAAACCCTACATTTATGTTCTAGTGTACTGATAGGTTACCCCTTCAAATGAAGAATAAGTTGTCCAATATGTCCATGATGCTGTGAACATGAGGACATATCTTCTGTGCCATGCTAGAACACCAAAGCAGGTAACCCACATTACCTGCTGCAGCATGACTGCCTGCTGCTGCTGGAGAAGGGCTTGGAGCTGTTGAGGAGACAGGACTTGCTGCTGAAGGATCTGCTGCATTTGCTGAGGGGTAATTACCTGGGGAGTCATCATGGCCACTGACACAGGTACCTAGACAGAGAGAAAAAGAGAAAATGTGGTCACAAAGAATGCTAACATTTCACATCTGTATGTCATCTCTAATAAATTCCTTAGTGATGATGACCAATAATTTTATGTAAAATTTGTTATATTATCTAATTATTTAATAACAATATTAAAGGTACCAATGTTTTTATATATTAGCTTTCTAGATACATCTGATTTCATCAGATTCTATCTTTATGTTCCACACCTCTAATGTATTATACTAAGGTATTGGGGCTTTTACTAGCATAGTTAAAAATAAACAATTACAAGTCAGTGTTCTCAATACTTCATCATTGATCATCTCAAGTCACAGTGCTATAATTGAAAAGCCTTTTAGGATGGTTTAAAGGTATGATTAAAATAAATAATAAAGATTAAACAATAGGAAATAATATGCTTATAAATATGTTATCAAAGCTAGTAAAAAGAATGTATGTAAAATGTGTTTACTCATAAAACATAAGCACCATGTTCAAAATTTTACATATAAATAAAATATATTATAGTACTAGAAAAATGCATATTACTACATGAATACATGTAGTAACTCATCTACTTATATATTTCCTAGAAAATAGCTACATAGATCCTCTTGAAGAAGGAATCATAGCTTCCTCTTTAAAAATTTTATTTCAAGCTAACTAAACTTACACCAGGAAGTCCAGAAATCTAAAAATTACTCAAAGATTATTCATTGAACTGAAAAAAAGTATTTTGCTTAAAATTTTCTTTCTACCACTTCCTTTTTCTTCAATGGTTTGAGAATTAAAGAGTCAAAAAAGGAAAGGAAGTGAGGGAGAGAAAGAAAGGAGAAAGGAAGCAAGAAAAAACCAGCTTAAGAAAAGCTAGAGAGAAAGTCCTAGAGAAAGAGACAACGGATGTGCAAAGATAGGAAGAAGATGGATGGCAAGAGAGGTAAACAGGAAAACCTTCCATGAAAGTCTGAGGTATATGCTAAGTTCCAGGGCAGTTGCAGTATTTGAAGGCATTGCTTGTAGTACTAACCAACATGTCAAGCTGCCAAATTTGCAACCTTTGAGAAAGCAATCACTTTCTTTCCTAGAAAAAACAATTCACTTTTACTGTAAATAAAAGTAAGTATATATATATATATATATATATATATATATATATATATATATATATGTATAATGCTTTAGAACAAATTCTTGGAACAACATGTGTCTTTGAAAACAGAAAAAGGTTAACAGACATGGCTCACAGTTTATTATAATAGTTCCTTTTAAGGCAATTAAATTTTTTCAAATCTGGCATTTTATGTTATAAAGAAAGGAGAAATTAATCATGAAAGCAAAATTAGAGGAAAAAAGAAAAATTCAGGGTGGATTAAGTCCTCTCTCAAGAAAAATATCTTCATATTTAATATGAAGAAAGAGCTATGCCTTTTCTGTTTCATGTTGGTATCTAGAAATATGAATTAAGTAGATCTAATTTTGTGGGTGGAAGAGAATTACATATAACAAAAAGAAATCCAAAAGTGATTTTCAAAAATATTTTTGGATTTTTAAAGTACACACTGACTTACTTATAGGATACTATATTTGAATTTATCATAATGAAATACATCATGAAATACATGCTGTAAAATTAATTCATCCAAATGGTAGCCCATATGTTTAGTTGTTTAATCACTTAATGGTCAGTTTACTTAATTGTTTATTCTTTAATAGACAAATAGCCAGTCCGGGCGTGACTCAGCGGTTGAGCGTTGACCTAGGATCCAGGCGATCGCAGTTCGATTCCCGGTGGGGGCATATGCCCGTGTTGCGGGCTCCATCCCCAGTCAGGGGTGTGCAGGAGGCAGCCGATCAGTGACTCTCTCATCATTGATGTTTCTATCTCTCTCTCTCCCTCTTCTTTCCTCTCTCTGAAATCAATAATGAGATATATATATAAATATATATATATTTTAAAATAGACAAATGGAATGGTTAAAACAAACAATTTGGAAAATAAGTAACTATCTACAAAAATGGCTTTTCTTTCCATAATCATTTCCCTTATATTGTATCCAAACAACAAATAATCGAACTGAAATCAAGGGACAGAGAAAGATGGATAAATTAAACTTTAAAAAGTCTGCCTATCTATATAAATAGGTAGGTAGGTAGATAGATATTACATATATGTAGATAGCTATATACATATACATATATACATGCAGATACATATAAAGTTAATGTGATGAGAAACACATCTCTCACCTAACAACCCCTTATCATTTTTTAGCATATTGTTTTCACTTAATTATCTCTGTATCTACAACTAAAAGTACTTTATGTGTAACCCATAACAAGTGCATTTTATAAAAATATTTTATGAATAAAAGTATGTACTTCAAGTTTAGAGTCAGAGTTCAGCTTATACAGATTATATTACCCTATAGCCTATTGCTATTAGGAATGATTGGGTGTATAAGCAAATTTAAGCAAGATTTTTACCTTTGCATTCTTTAGAGTTTATTTTTTCCCTTTTGTTATGGTTGGATAATTATTTTTTAAATCTTAAATGGTTTGTATTTCCCTTGAAATTAAATGTTTATGGCATAAAAATAACCACATCACTGTCACCCTAAAATCATATGATTCACATGTACTGTGATGTTCAGGAAATTTTAAGCAGATTCTGACCTACCATCTATGACACTGTCATTTAAAACAGAAAATACATAGACATAAGATGTGTAGAAAGATAGGCAAAGTAACATATAAGTAATTGAACATTCTACTTCAGTATGATATGTACAAAAACATAAATTAATAATATATATGTAGGAAAGCACAGGTGAGCTTCTTAGGGATTTCTAATATCACAACTCAACCAATAATATTGTCTCTAAATCTATATACATAAGCTCTTCTAAAATCAAATATTTGAGGCTACTAAAAGTTTAAATTATTTTAATAAGTAGAAAATTAGTTTTCTTGCAACAAGTGTCAGTTATATGTTAGATGTAGACTGCTCAGCTTGCCTTGTTTAGAAATTAATAATTTTAAAAATGCAGAATTTCTCCATTTTTAACAAATTCATTTTAAGAGACACATTTCCTTTATTCCTTCTTAATCATTTTTGTTACTGTCCCATTGCATTTCTTTGTTACTATAAGCTACTCTAGAAATTCACTATAAAGATGAATGAAGATTAACTGAGTATATACATTTTTTTGGAGATTATGCTACTTATCAATACTTAAAAGGCAAAATCAGCATCAAATTTGAAGGTCTATGGAGAATTTGCTAAAATATACATACCTTAGCAAGTTAGGTATTAAGCTTAAGGAAGTATTTTCCTCTAGATATAAATTCTGTTCATGCAAATGTTCTAATGAGGAACCACAATTTAGATGTGTGATAGAGGAAGGGAAGAAGAAGTTACCTCAGATAATTTCTGGTGAGAAGTCAAATAAAAGTCTGACTGGGCCTAAGAAAACACGATATATCATACAGCTACCAGGTGAAAAAAGAAGAAATAATTTACTTAAATGGATGTCCTAGTGAAAAGTCGTCAAGAGTGAAGAAAGGAAAAACAGCCAACTTTGGTTGGTAGAGAACTTTTTTCTCTCTTGGTATTTACTATACTGAGAGATTTAAAAGCCCCTATAGTGATGCATCAAATAAGGGTTTAATTTACCCTATTTACTTTATGAATTGAGCATGAAACAGATGTGTTGCTCTGTGCACCAAGAAGTGCTGGATACATGAACATAAAGATAGGGTTATATATTCTGAAACGAGGGAAGAAACATTCTGAAACTTAAAATGAGTCAAAATAGTAAATGTCAAAAGCATTACCTTAGAATTGGTAAGCATTTTTAGAATTTAGATCTTAAGAAAAAATATATAAATATGTTTACATTAAGCTTCTAAGTATACTTCATTGAAAGGGTCAAAAAGTTAAGAAACAATGCAAAGATCAGGCCCCTTCTCACATGAATCTAAAGAGTTATTTTAATAGTTATGACTATTTGCTATAGTCATAACATCTTTATTTGCTATAATAAACGCATTGTCTATTTATAATCTAGTTCATCTGGAGGATTTTTGAATGTGTTGGGTTTACATATTAAGCATGTCTCTTTTTAAATTAAATTTATTGGAGTGACAATGGTGAGTATGAACATATAGGTTTCAGGTGTGGGTTTCTATGTTATAAGATATGTATATTGCTCTGTGTGCCCACTACCCAAAATCATATCTTCTCCCATAACCATATATTAAGACCCCCTTCACCCCTACCCCGTTCCCTCTGGCAACCACCACACTGCTATTTGTGCCCATGAGTTTCATAATTTAACATCCCAGTTATGTGATTGGAAAAATTCTTAGTATAGTGTCAGTCCAATTTTTTCTTCACTAAATGTGAATTGGAAAAAACTCACAATTTGTAGATGAGATTTATAGCAAAAAACATTATATTCTTGCTAAGAGGATCTGCCAACTACTGGCTCATAGACCCTTTAATTGTTTCCTTAAAATTTAAAGACAAAGGAAGTCCTGATCATCAGGCTCTAGTACTATTTAAAAAGGCATGTAACTCTGCTACAATTAACTATAGTATAACTACAAAACTAATTTTCATGTTATAGTATCTTCCTATTTTAACAGGCTATGGATAGGAAATATATGAGTGTTCATTCTTTGATAAATTTTTTTGTTCACTTATTTTCTCTCTATGCTATCTGTATCTTAGTTTATTTTAACATATGAAACTATTGTACTTCATTGCCAACCTTGGTCCAAATTCAAGCACTGGTTACATGTAAAATGTCTATCATAATAATAGCCTTTCAAAAGCTTCCTGGTTTTATGGTATTAGAAAGAACTGACAATGAATTGAGTGGCATTTGTAAGCTTTCATCATGTACTGAACAGGAGTATTTAAAGAGATCTGGGATGGACAGTGCATATTGCTATTTAATGCAAGCTTTTAGCAGCAGGAAA
>NC_142090.1:30129832-30232332 GCF_054644295.1 Miniopterus natalensis
ATTCTACTATTTATTCAAAAGGAATATTCCAGTACAAAGTATATGCCAAGCTAAAGATTTTGTTTTTGTTCATTGTGCTGCAGGCAAACCTTGTTAAAAAGTTTGTCCTTGTTAAATTCCAAATTCCAGCCCAGTCCCACAACAGCCTAAGCCCAAGAAGGGCTATCTTGCAGCAATCTCTGCTGGTACCAATTATTTGGTTTCTGAATGTTTGGGTTCTTACTCTTGCTCATAAGATTCCTTGTTTCTTAGATTCCATTCTGTGTTTTTAGTTTTGTCTGTACTAGTAATCCAACTTTTTTGATATCAAAGTTTTATTTTCTTCCAACTCTTGCTCTGGGTTTTAATTATAGTTTCAACTTGTTATATAACTTCTTGAAGAATAAACCCTCCTGTAGTCATGCAGTCATCTGACCAATCTGCTAAATTCTGGTGGTGGAGAAGAAGGTAAGTTAATGAACATTTAGAGTTCAATGTGACAAGTGTCACTATAAAGAGCACAGAGAAGAAATAGGACAGATATTAGCATGGCATAATGAGAAAAGGTTTCAAGAGGAAATAATGCTTAAGTTGAGTTTTAATGAATAAGAATTAAGAATGTCAAAGGCTTCTCTAGGCAGAAGTGAGATATGGTAAAAGCAGTGGAATATTGTTCCTTATGACTGGGGTTTGGAATACATATCACAGAAGTAGGTAGGAGTCAGACTGTGAAAGGGCCATGAGTACTAAATTTGGAAGTTAAAAATTTCTTCTATTAGCATTGCTTGAGTAGTGGGTAGCCAAACATGAAGATCCTAAAGATTTTAAAAAAGTAATATGACCAGATTTAAATTTTAGGAACATCCATGTCAACAATGCTAGTTAGGTTGTTGTGGACATTATAAGTCACTTGAGTGGGATATAGAGGAAAATAATTGAGATATGTTAAGGAATTAGAACATACAGGACTTGATTGATTATATGTAGAAACTGTGAAAGAAAAGGGGTAATATAGGTAACTCAATGGTCCTTAAGCAGATGATGGTCTCATTTACTACAGTAAAGAAAAAAAAAAAGGATTAGTTTTAAGTAGGAAGGTAATAAATTCAATGTTGGACACACTGAGTTTAAGGGTCCTGTGATATCACTAAGTAGCAATGTCCACTAGGCTATTATATATGTGGTGCTTGAATCAGAGAGTGATGGACTCTGCTTTAGGCCTGGGAATTATTAGCATATCAATGGTAGTTGAAGTAATAGTGTAAATGAAGTTACCCATGTTTCTGTATAAAGTGTGTAGAATGAGAGCAAAGAGCTGAGCACAGAATTCTGGAAAGTCAATTTCCTAACCAAATATTTATTAAATCCCCATAATGTGAAAGTCACTGTGCTATGTATTGAAGAAATGATGTTGAGCTAGTAAAATCAACCTTCCTTCTTGCTCCCTTCTTCTCTTCTTTCTTTTTCCTCCCTCCTTTGCTTCCATCAACAAATGTTTATTAGTCACCTACTATATGCCAGACACATACTAGGTGCTAAGGATACTACAGGAACAAGACATAAATGGTCCCTATACTTTCAAAGTTTATATTTTAATGGAGAAGAAGTAAATTACATCAGTAAACTGATGAAAGAAGTAAAATAATTATAAACTTTGATATATTCTAAAAGGAAAAAGGGAGGTTTAAACAATGAATAGTGAGGGAGATTATCTTAGATTTATAAGGTTAGAAAAGATCTCTCTGAGATATAGCATTTAAGCTAAGACCTGATGTATGAGAAGAAGCTACATATTGATAAGATCAAAGAGGGTTCAAATTAAGGGAGAAAAAGCTCACAGGAACTTGAGCTTGACCTGAAATTGACCTACATGGGAGTGAGAGAGAGAAGAGGCTGAAGAGTTCAGCAAAGGCCCAATGCAGCCTCTATTTACATCTTAATAGAATTGACAGCAAATCACTAACTATGCAACTAATTACTTCACTGGCAATCAGGGAAAGTGACCTAAAAGGGAAAGCAGACAACAGAAGAACACCGTCATTTGAGGACATTCAGAGGAATCAGAGACTAAAAAAGATATTGAAAAGTCCCAGTTTGAGAAGTCTCCTGGGAAACCAGGAGAATGGTATCATGAAATCAAGAATAGAGTGTTCAGAATGCTGTCATTTGTGTAAAATACACACATTGCTTGAATATGAACAAAGAAAGTATCTTTAGGAGGACATCTAAGAAACCGAAAATATTGGTTGTCTCTGGGGAAAGAAATTGTCTATGGGACAGGGGTAAACAAAACACTTTCTGCTTTTTATACTTTTTGAATTTTAAGCTATGTAAATATATTATTAATTAAAAATTTTAAATGCATCTATAAGACACATTAAGATTGTAAATAATTCAGTTTTTTAAAAGAAATATTTTCCAAGATTATTGCCTCAAAGAGTCAATTGAATGCAAAATTCATAATGTTAAATACTTTCCACTATTTTGAATTATTATTTTAAAAATCCTCTAGCCCTGGCTGGTGTGGCTCAATTGGTTGGGGCAGTGTCTGGTACACAGGATGATCTCGATTCGATTCCTGGCCAGGATACATACCCAGGTTGTAGGTTTGATCCCCTGTTAGGGTGAGTGTGGAAGGTAACCTATCAATGTTTCCCTCTCAAATTAATGTTTCTCTCTTTCTCTCTCTCCAACTTCCTCTCTCTCTAAAAACCAATAAAAACATATTAAAAAATCCTCTAAGCAAATCCACTGACATAATAAAAAATACAAAGTAACTGAGCTGTGACTTTAATGTCTAATGGTAATGTCTAATGGTACTTTAATGGTAATGTCTAAAGTATTTTATTAGGCTAATGAGATTTTTTCAGTGGAATACATAGAAAAAGTTGCAAAATAGTATTAATAAAGCAACATCATACAAATATAATTTATATTGGTAAGGTACTTTTCATCTGTAGACTTGATAAATGTTCTTATTTTATACAATTGACAAAATTTGAAAGTGGTAGACAATTACTAATCTTTGGTTATAGGAATATAAAAAATGCTGAAGTGTGTGTCAAGTTCTGCATTCCGTCACTTAACAGCACCACTATTTTAGAGTCAGGATTCCTGAAATTCCATTACATTTCCCTCAAAGAGGAAAATGCACCTACAACATTCTTAACCTAATTGATCAGAGATTTATCCAAACCTTTACTAACTTCCTTTATTCACCCATTCACTTCCTAAAAAAGGCAAACTTTTTTCCAACATGCATTTCATAAAACTTCTGAGCCTACCGATTTGCCTATCCATAACTTTTGAATCCTGTACATGCATCTATAGCAGGTGATGTGGAAAGGTTAAGTCCTCTATAACAACAGTTAGAATATATGAAGCCTAGAATTCTAGTTATTTTTCTCATTAGAGAAGTGAGCATTCCAGATCCTTTGCCCTGCAGTCTCAGAATCTTTCAGATCAAATCCAAAGGCCAATGTCTGTCTTTCCATTTTTGCTAAGTGACATTAAGAGGGAAAAACATGCTGATAGGAACTATATCCAGTCTCATCTCTAGGCATTTTTAAACTCTTTGCTATAATGTTTTTTCATATAATTAATTTTTATACAGTCCCTAAAAAGTACTTAGAAGGTTTTACAAAATGAATCTAAATTGCTTTTCATTCTTATTCTACTCTCAACCCCCTTCTTTTTTGCTCCACATCCCCTCACCTACCTCATTTTGTTCCACTCCCTCCCTCTCCTACTTTCTTATCTATCACTTATCTGTACATCTTTACCCATCAATTAAGCATTCTTTGTTCACACTGAGACACTATGGTGGCCATTATTTATCATTATGTTCGACCAGATCTAAGAATGTAATGGTTTATGGTTTGGTTATCACCAATGTACTGTCAGTGAAGATGTTTTCCTTTGGAAAGAACAAGGAAGAGTGCAGTTATAACTCAGGTTGAGGATGAGGTTGGATAAGGCGGATGTATATAGAGGAAAAACTTCCTGGAGGCCTTTTAAGCAGTAAAAATGATAAATTAAATAAATAAATAAATAAATAAATAAATAAATAAATAAATAAATAAATAAATAAATAATAAAAGTGGATCTACGTCCTGTGAACTTGGCTATAAAAGCATCCTGTTTTAAGTTGTTTCTCCTTAAGCTTCATGAAGAAGCCTAGACCATCATGTTTAATGCTATTTACTAAGGGCTTAAGGTGGTATTTGGCACAAAATAGATATAATCAAAATATATATTGAAGAACAAATTAATGAAGGAATATTTCTCCAGATATCAACTAATTGTTTCCTTTGAGTAATCTGTAGGATCTGGTGATTAAAAAATAGGAAAATCCTTTAGAGATCTTCAGAGGGCATCAAAAATATAACATAATGCTCTCCCTATGGTCTTTTCAGTATAAAGCCCCTTAAATACTAAACTGAAAATGAATACAGTTGGGATTTGATTGAAATTTTTGAAATTGTTCACCTGGGTGGCTCAGTAAAAATCCATATTTGCATATCAGAAAAAAAAACAGAACAAATTTCATTTCATATGTTCCCAATAATGCAAATAGGATTTACATATATGTTTCCTTTTGCGTGTTCATAAAGAAGCATCATAGAACGAAATAATTCCACTGGCTTTTTCATTACTCTTAAAAAAACTCATTATAGATGTCTAAAGATAGCAAGTGATATATTTCTTAAGCTTTAAGCACAGAATTTTACATATTTCATCTCAAAATATTTCTCTTCCCAGAAACTTCAGCAATGAAATAGGAATAATAGAATAAGAAAAAACAAAAAAGTGTTAAGAGTTATTGGACATCTTTCATTTTCAATAAATCAATTCACATTGGAAACATCTCATTTTTACAGTTATTACTTTGTTCTCTATACTGTAGTATATGAAAATACTATGCCATTTTTTAACTCATTTTTTATTTGTCTGTCTTTTCTCTTACATGGTAAGATCCTTTAGGATAGAAAGTATGTGTATTCACTTAGATATAGACAATCTCTAGCGTTTTGCCAGTATATAGTAGGTCTTGGTATATGTTTATTAACTAAAATATATAATAGATAAATGTATAAATGTATACAAAGTAACTTTTCTTAAAAATTGTTTCTTTTAAAATCATATATGTAATATATGCTCAATGTTGAAATTTAAATATTAAAAAATAAAGAAAAAAAATCTGATTCCATTATCTTCACTACCATCAAAAGTTGGTGCATTTTTCATATTATTAATACCCATAAAATGAAATTAATTTATTTTATTAATTAACAGTTCAGACTTAGTTACCACAGTATATTAACTATGAATAACTGCACAAAGTATAAACTTCAATGCAGGTCTTCATTCCATAAAGCACTAACTATGTAACACATTCACATAATGATCATAGCAGAGGACCCAGCTGATCCACAACAAACAGAAGCTGTGAAGGAAATAAATGAGTATTGTTTTAATATGCTAAGTTTTGGAAACTTGTTAAATAATAGTATAAAACTAGGCATAAAAATTTTGATTCTCAGACTTTTTTATTCAATACTCTGGATATGGCCCCAGAGCCTTCAGGCATTTGGTATTTCAGAGGAATAAAACCTGAAGTCAATTCATTTTACCCACCTTATTTGTAGAAAACTTTTTCCCCCATCTGAATAATTATAAAAGTATTTTTTCTACCTATATTATAAGAAATATGACAATATCAGGGTATAAATTTATCTTCTTTTTTCCCCTCTCTCCCTATCCTTATTTCTTGTATTCATTTCAGAGACATAGAAGCATGGAACAGACTGATGAACCTCAGCGGGAAGGTGGGGTGGAAATTAACCAAAGGATTTATATGCATATATGCATAACCCAGGGACATGGACAATAGTGTGGAGAAGGTCTGGGGAGGTGAAGTGGGTCAATGCAGAAAAAGGATGACATATGTAATACGTTCAACAATAAAGATAAATTTAAAAAAAGAGTAATTTCTTGGATTTTATGTTAGATTATTGTTTATTTCAAATGTTGTGATCTCCTCCTATTCAAAAAATGTTTGTATTCAGGAATTCCCATTATTTTTAAGTTTCAGCTCTATTCTCTGTCTTATCTATGTTGTTCCACATTTTAAAATTGTGGTAGGCAGTTAGACAGACACGAGCAGAGTAAAGATGAGAAGTCCCAAGTGCCTAGCAATGGGAAAAACTGGAAAAACAAGGACCTCAACTCAGGGTAACCTTTGCTGCCCTAGTATATCGCTGGTCATGCGTTTTGGACCCCCTGACATTTCATATTGCTGGTCATGTGGTTTAGAAGTTTAGAAAACCCTGACCTTTCCTCCCTAGAGATAACATCTAGGCCTCAGTTGTATTTCAGCTCCAGGTTTGGAAAAGCAGCAAAATCAATCAGACACAACTGCTGACCTCATTACCAGCTGCATTGATTCACCCCCTACCCTGGGACCAACCAATAAGTGGAGACCACCACCTTGAAAGGATCCAACTGGAAAGTTTATAAATATTCTATTGAGATACTCCCCTGAGACCTCTCCTAAGATCGCCATCTTTAAAAGCTTTTAGGATGGAGGACCCAGCACACTCTTCCTCTCAGGAACATGCCAGCACCTTTCCGGCTCCCCTTTTCTGCCCACTACAGGTGTGTTTTCCTTACCTCTATTTCTCCTAAGCTCCAAGGACCCTTATTTTTGCCCTGTAACTTGTTTCCTTAATCCATATTTCCTATTATCCATTTCTTCTACCTCTGTGATTTTCTAAAGAAATGTTTTCTTATAGTTTGAGTCTTGGTTCTAAATTCTTTCCTAGCCAAAATTCAAGTCCTGAGGTTGCTGAACCAAGGCCCTTGTCTAACATCTAACACCTGGTGCAGTTCTTATCATCACAACAAAACCTTTGCACATTTTCTTTATAGTCTAGAGAATAAACATTTATCTTCCATATTAGGAATTTGACTTACTATATCAGTACTACTTTTAACTACCATATCTCCAAAGCAAAAGTTAATTCTGCTATTACATTTTAATTTCTTGCAATCTATATTCCATCATATTTTATCTCACTTTTTTGAACATATACCATTTCCTTCTCATCACAATCTGTTCTGATCTTATAGTTCCCTCTGTTTTATAAAACTCATGTTTTCTTGAATCTTATTGAAGATGCCAAACATTTTTAAATTTACTTTCTTTTGTGTAATGTAGTAAAGTGTTCTTTGAATACATCCTTCCCCTCTGTTAGTAGAAATAATTTCTCCTCTCTTTTCTCCGTTTTCCCATCTTGTCCTTCTTAAGTAATGATGCATTTAGCCTTGTACTTACCAACAGACAGATTTGGTGGATTATAGGTAGGTTTACAAAAGTATCTATCTACAAGGATAAGATTGAATCTTTTCAGTTCTGCATCCATAGCTCTACAAAATAAATAGGCATTGCCCTAATTTTATCAAACTTTCATCTAGTTCACCTCTGCTAGATCAAGATAGAATCCTTACTCCTTTCCTCTCTGGCATCTTCATATAACAATAGAACATATGTGTTAGAAGGGTAGACTCTAGAATCAGCCAGGTTGAATGAATGATCCAAGTCTCAATAGCAATGCTATTGTGGTCAAGTCATTTAAATTCTCTCTGCTTCAGATTCCTTATAAGTAAAATGGGCTATAATAATTCATTAGTCTCCCATCATCTCCAGTTTCTGTTCTCCATGGTTTTAGTTACCCAAGGTCAACCATGGTTTGAAAATATTAAATAAGATATTCTGGAAATAAACAACTCATAAATGTTCAATTGTGTTTTGTTTTGTGTAATGAAATGAAATCTGGTGCTGTCCTGTAGTGCTTGTGCTCAAGGAACCTTTATTTTACATAATAAAAGCCCCAAAGTTTAGGAATAATGATGCTGGTTATTCGGATATGCCAAAGAGAAACTGTAAAGTGCTTCTCTTTAGTGAAAAGGTGAAAATTCTAGACTTAAGGAAAGAAAGAAAAAATCAGGTTCTGAGGTTGCTAAGAGCAAATGGTAAGAATGAACCTTCTATCCATGAAATTGTAAAGAAAGAAAAAGAAAAAGAAAATTGTGCTAGTTTTACTGCCACACCTGAAACTGCAAAAGTTATGGCCCACCAGCATAATAAGTGCTTAGTTAAGATGGAAAAGGCATTAAATTTGTGGGTGGAAGCTGTAAACAGAAAAAGTGTTCTGATTGACAGCAATGTGTTACACCAGAAAGCATTGAGCCTATACAAAGACTTTAACAATGGATCTCCTAAAACAAGTGGCCACATTCACATAACTTTCATTACCATATATTGTTATAATTGCTCTATTTTATTGCTAGTTATTATTGTTGATTTCTTACTATGCCTAATTTATAAATTAAGCTCTACCATAGATGTGTATGTATAGAAAAAACATAGTATATTTGCAGTTTCAGGTATCCACTGGAGGTCTTGGAATGTATCTTCTGTGGATAGGTGGGGGACTACTCTACAAAAATCTCATTAATTGTAGCATTAAAAAAGATAATGCATATGAAGGCTTAGCATAGTACTTGGCACTTTGTAAGCACTCAACATTAGTCTTCCTCTACTTTGATCACTAACATAGCACAGAAAACCCAATTCCCTCTAAAAGCACTGTTACCAAGTCTCCCTCTACAACATCCTGCTCATTTCCCAATCAGTTTGCTGTTGCTGATTGTTTATACAAAGAACAAATGAGGAGAGAGCAAAAGGAAAAGCACTCAGATTGCTGCAAAAACTAGCCACATGAAGTTAGTAAGCTAAATCAGTTATCTGAATATCACAGGCTGAATGGTTCTGAATAATAGGACAGACTCCAATTTCACCAAATGTTTAAATTTTTCATAGGTCTTGAGAACAGTGGAAGTTTCCTGAAAATATGAGCCTACTTTGACTGTAAGTTGGCTTTGGTAAATTTATCTCATAGAATGTAAAGCATACCTACCCTCTCTGAGTTCAAGATCTGAAAATAAAACTATCAGTTGTACACATACAAATAACTAGACATCACCCAAACTGGATACTTAATCCTGAACTAGCAAAGCTGCTTGCTACTGTGCATCCTGTCTCACTGAATGGCATCATTATCTTTCCTGTCAGCCAAGCTCAATATTGCAAGATAATTTTTACTCCTTCCTCTAGCTCAATTCCATTTTCAATCAGTCAGTAACTAGTGCCCAATCATTTCTACAATGCCTCTCCAATCTGGCTCCCTTTTTGCCATTCATACTCCCTTAAGTCTCAACACCATATTGGGCCATTTTTCATTTGGCCTATTGTTACATTCTTTGAAGTGGTCTCTAACTTCATGTTTTCCTTCTCCAATCAATACTACTTATTGTTGCCAGAATTATCTACCCAAAATACAAATCTCATCATGTCACTACTCTCTTCAAATACTGTAAAGGTTTCCCAATCCTACAGAAAATAGTTTCTTTTTCTTACTTGAAATTCAAGGTCTATCACCCCTTTCCAGGTTCTTATCACAGATCTTTTCACAGCATGCATCACTACCAGTGGGCCACCTGCCACTCTGTGAGCACATTGGGCACTTTGCCTTCCACCAATTTAGTTTTTTTCATCTCTCAGCCTGGTGTGCATTGCCTTGGAAAACACCTCAATCTACCCAAATCTTCTTCATCCTTCAAGATTCAGTATAAGAGCCACCTCTGTGAAATGATCCTCAGATTAGCAATATATTGTTTCTTTTCTATGCATTCACTTTATCTATTTTCTCATTTGCCTTTTATTATGATTGTTCACACATAAACCAGACTAGAGAAATAATTTTGCTTCATTTATTCTGATCTTCCACAATCCAGAAAAATGTTTTTGCACATAGTAGTAGTTCAAAAAATAATTCCCATAAATTATCAGGGTTAAAACCTTTATCATAATCATTTTATTAAAAGATGCATATAAAGTGCTCATATTTTATACAGAAATGAAAATGAATATGACTAAAATTTTTACTTTTGGCATCCTCCTGTATTTTGGGGTCATTTACTCTGCTGTAAGGATATAATTGTAACATAAAATACATAAAAGTGAGTTACAAGGGGCAAAGTTTTCCCTCCTGCATAGTAATTACACTTGGTTTAACTCTGTGCTATTGACAAGTAAAACTGAATTAAACCATACTGTGGGCTTGGTAATACAATTTGTATAACATTTAAAAATTTATAAAATATTTTCAAATTTCTTATGTCTTTTCTTATATACTATACTTCTTATTATCCATTTTTTTATGGGCTCAGAAAAATCAAGACATTTAACAAAATAAATAAGAATTGGAACTTGAATTTTTTTTTTAATTATTTTAAATTCAAGGTATTATTCACCACCTTTACTGTGGTTTAATTTTGTTGAATCCTCAGTGTCCCTAAGAGCTCCATTCTCTGAATACTGGATTTATGGGAATCTTTATAAAAGACAAAGTAGGTGTGGCTACTCAATGGGATTACCATAGAATTACTGGGACATGTGTGAGAGTAAACAAGGCACTATCAACAACTACCAGAAGAGGTAGTATAAACCAGGACTATTCTGAGTAAATAGAAATGTGCAATCTAACACTTGAGGCCACCACATTTTATCCCCCATAAGGCCAAAGTATAGAAAGTTATTTATGAATTTTCTATGTTGAAATATTTATTAGTTTCTCTCAGAAAACTACATTTTATAGCAATGATATTTTTTAAATCCCAATTTACTTAAAATATCTCAAAAATATTTTGTTTCACCCGGCCGGGCATGGCTCAATGGTTGAGCATCAACCTAGGATCCAGGCTATCGGGGTTCGATTCCCTGTCAGGCACATGCCCGGGTTGTGGGTTCGATCAATGACTCTCTCATCATTGATGTTTCTATCTCTGTCTCTCCCTCTCCTTTCCTCTCTCTGAAATCAATAAAGATATATTTTAAAAATATATATTTTGTTTCAAATGAACTGTGAAAATATTTGTATGCCAGTTTGGAGTGGAAAACATGCTCCTTTTCCCCAAACAAGCATAAATAAACATGGACATGTCAAAAGCCATTTTGGGAATAAAAAGTCTTAAGCACATATATTTCATACTTAATGCTACAAAAGGTCATATAATTGATTTCAGACAATATGTTGAAAGTATCCTTTAATCTTTGGCATTTCTGAGGTTTCTCTCTCTGTGTTTTTGCAGGTCAATTATTATTTTTTTGGAAGACTTTGATTTTTATTTATTTATTTTTGACAAATAAAAGTTGTATACATGGTGAGACAAAAGTAGGTTTGCAGTTGTTCATATGAAAAATAATGCAATAATTAATAAATAATATCAGAATAAACTCTGTGTTTCGCATACTCACAACTATAACTTACTTTTGCCCCATCCTGTATTTAGAGTGTAAAACATGATATTTGGATATATACATACATTATGAAATGATCACAATATAATTAATTAACATATCCATCACCCCTCATAGTTATCATTGTGTGTATATGTGTATGAGTGTGTAGTGAGAATATTTAAGATCAGCTCTCTTTGCAATTTTTAAGTATACAATACATTTTTATTAACTATCCATAGACACCATGTTGTACATTAGGTCTCCTGAACTTGTTCATCTTATAACTGAAAGTTTGTACTTTTTGATCAATATTATTTTTTCTAATTAAAAACCTTTAAAACACCATGCATGAGATCCAAAAGCTACAGGTTGATTTACAACAAATATCAACATATAACTTTGGTTTTTAGAATTGAATTCTTTGAAGGGATTTTAATCTTTAAGGCCTTAATTTTCAGCCTTCCCTTCCTTTGGTAAAATTAAAGTCACTTATAATAATCTAAATTTCTGTATGCAAAATCAGTCACTTATTCACAATATATTAACCACAGACCAGTCATTCTTAATGTAAAATTGCTTAAAATGTTTAATTCTTTTGATTTGATTAAATTTCACAAAACTTATCTGTAAATCCAAAATGATAAAACATCTTCAAAAAAGTTTGCTCTCCAGCTGTTCGGGCACCATCTGAAATGTTCTTCCAATGACAAACCAGGTAGTTCGAATTTCTGTTGACAACTGATTGATTACTGGGCCAACAAATATATATTAATGGCAGAAATGCCATCCAGTACAATACAAATCACATTTTTCTGAATTTCTTAAACCTCAGTTTGTAAAAGTAATTTAAGACCAAATAATCATCACTATTACATTTTAATATAAATCAGGTGCTCTGAGAACATTTTGTAATGCTCAGCAATTAAAGGACCCCTTTCTTTGGTTTTAAAACAGTGAATCAAGTTTTGATGTTAATGAATACAACTGTGATGTTCTTGCACCTGAGCCTTGCCTTTGATGACCTCATATCACCCAGTTTACTCTTTGATACTAACTAGATGCCACTGGAAAAACTGGCATCATAGGTGAATGTAATGCCCCATAAAACAAAGAAGCAAACAAACAAAAAACTGCAGAGTCATAGTGCCACATACACTGGCCTGGTGACTGAGCTCCATGCCAAGATGATACCAGGATATGATCTCTTGTACTCAAACTGCAAATTGGTCCATAATGTCTTGTGTAATTTTTAGGGCTAATCAACAGTTATTGTGAAGTTATTACATAATGTTTTAATATTACAATTGCATAGTATTCTATTTTTGGAAGCATTAGTATTTACTAAATTGCAGTTTTAGAACAATTCTTAGATTCCTTAGATTTGTATTTTGAATAATCTTTCATTAAAGATGATTAAAATAAATAAATTTTAATAAAAATTTCATTTTCTATTAGTGATTCCATGGCTTGTGTCGGGCTCTTATATGCAATGAAAATATATTGAAATACAGGTGGGGCAAAAGTAGCTTTACAGTCATTTGCATGAAAAAACACAATAATTATTAAATAATAATACAAAAATAAACTTTGTGTTTCAGGTACTCACAACTGTAAAACTACTTTTGGCCCACCTTATATTATTAAGATTTTATTGTTTCCATTGCCATTAAAAATAGCAACCTGACTAATGGGAATTTAAGTAAGTTTCCAAGATGAAACTCATGTTATTCATTTAAATACAGGGAATATATAATAATAATAATATATTAGTCTGTCTATAATAAACTATAGAAAAACAAATAGCAAATATTTCTCCCTAGGGACTAAATTCAAAGTGATCAAAAAGATCTTTTAGGATCTCTTACAAGCCATGATAATTCAAAAAATACTTTTAGCTATATATCAATAATTTCATTAAATATAAAGCCATCTATCTGCTGCATACAATAAGTTAAGTACAAGGTGTCCCAAAAATATATACACACTTTGAATAATTATTAATTCCAATGTGTTAAGTCTGAAAAGAAAAAAAACATCAATTGAACTATAAGCTGTTAAGTGTGTATGCATTTTGGGACACCTTGTATAAGGGCATAGAAAGGCTAAGAGTAAAAATATAGTAATCAATATAATTTGAAAGTGCTACCCAAAGGAAAGCTAAGGTATCTATATATTTTTTAATTTTTTTATTGATTTCAGATAGAGGAAGGGAAAGAGAGAAGAGATAGAGAGAAAGAGAGAGAGGGAGAGGGAAATCAATGTGAGGGAGAAACACAATCAGTTGCTGCTCACATGAGCCCTGACCATGGATTGAACCTGCAACATGGATATGTGCCCTTACTGGGAATGGTACCCGCCACATTTTGGTGTTGCTTTGACTGAGTCACACTGGCCAGACCTAAGGTATCTATGTATATTAATATCAGATAAAGAAGACTTTAGGGCTAAGAAGACTTTTAAGGCAACGTTACAGAGATTAAGAATATTTCAGAATATTAGCCCATTTAAGTTACCAGATAGATATAATATAGAATTATATTATATTTAGAATAATATGCCTGCAACTTAAAGCATAACTGTAAAAGACATAAAGAAAAAATTGACAGAACTGAAAGGCGAAATATAAAATTCCACATTCATAATGGGGGATTTATTTGATTTTTATTGAATTTATTGGGGTGATATTGGTTTATAAAGTTACATGTTTCAAGTGTACAATTCTATAATATGTCATCTGCATATTGTATTGTGTGTTCACCATTCAAAGTTAAGTCTTCTTCCATGATCCTTTATCCCCACTTTACTCTCTTCTACCTCCCCCCACCCTCATTTCCCTCTGGTAACCACCATACTGTTACTGTTGTCTGTGTCTATGAGATTTTTTTTTTTTTTTTTGCTTAATCCCTTCACCTTTTTCACCCACCCCCAACCCCCTCCCCTCTGACAGCTGTGAGTCTGTTATCTGTATCTATGAGTCTGTTTCTATTATGTTTTTTGGTTTATTTTGTTCATTAAATTTCACGTATGTGTAAAATCATATGGTATTTGTCTTTCTTGGACTGGCTTATTTCACTTAGCATAATAATCTCCAGGTCCACCTATGCTGTCACAAAGGGTGAGATTTCCTTGTTTTTTACAGCCAAGTAGTATTCCATTGAGCAAATGTAGCACACTTTTTTCTTTTTTTTGTACCACAGTTTTTTTATCCATTCATCTACTAATGGACACTTGGGCTATTTCAAATCTTGGTTATCAAAAATAATGCTGCAATGGGGAATTTTAAAACACTACTCTCAGTAACTCTGGATAAGCAGATAAAAATTTAATTAAATTATAGAGGATGTAAATAAAACAATGAATATACACTCTAGTTATACACACACATATATCTATATGAACATAGAGATTCTGATTTATATTATTCTATATACATACATATAAATATATAAAATCTCAGACAAAATTATGGCAAAATGAGCATTTTTTCTAGGGCATATGGAACTTTATCATAATAGATCATATCCCGAGCCATAAAGCGAGTGTCAACAAATTTCAAATACTTGAAATCACATATGTTCCCTTACTATTATGAAATTAATTACTGTTAAACAATAATTTATTAAACCCTAAAGTATTTTGACATCAAACAATGACTAAATAATCTAAGGGTTAAAAGAGCCACAATGAAAATTAGAAGATACTTTATAATGATTATGACACTACATCAAGTTGTGAGATATTTCTAATTCTGTGTTTAGAGGGAAATGTATAGTCTTAAATGCATATAGTAGAAACTAAGAAAAGCCCACCTTGATAAGTTAACAAAAGAATAGTAAATTAAAGTCAAAGAAAGTAGAATAAAATAATAATTTAAAGACAGAAATTAATAAAATAAAAAAACATGCAATCTAAATCTCAGACATAATGTAAAACACAATACTTAAAATTTTTAGAAGATAACAAGGAGAAAATCTAGGTGGCTTTGGGGTTGGAAATAAACTTTTAGATAAAATGCCAAAATCATGATCCATGAAAGAAAAAAATTGCTAAGTTGGGCATCATTAAAATGAAAAACTTCTGTCTTGCCAAACACAGTTAAATTAGTGAGAAAGCAGGCTAGAGATTGGGAGAAAATATTTCTAAAACACATATCTGATAAGAGACATATCCAAAATATACAAAGAACTCTTAAAACTTATCAAAAAAAATAAACAATCCAAATAAAAATGGGCAAAAGATCTGAGCAGATGTCTCACCAAAGAATATGTACAGAGGGCAAACAAACATATGAAAAGATGTTCAATATAATGTGTCATTAAGGAAATGCAAATTAAAGTGATTATGAGATACCACTATACAACTATTGGAATGACTAAAATCCAAAACACTGACAACACCAAATGCTAACAAGAATGTGGAGAACAGAAACTTTCACTCATTGTAGTGGTAATACAGAATGACACAATCACTATAGAAGCTAGTTTGGCAGTTTCTTAGAAAGCTGAGTCTTACCATGCAATCCAGCAGTCATGCTCCTATGTATTAACCCAAATGAGTTAAAAACTTTCATGTCTACACAAAATTCTTCAGATAAATGTTTATAGCAGTTTTTTCCATAATTGCAAAAAGTTAAAAGCAACTAAGATTTCTTTCAATAGGTGAATGGATAAACAAACTGTAGTACATCCATACAATGGAATATTATTCAGTAAAAAAGAAAATGAACCATGAAAGGACATGGAGGAACTTTAAATGCATATTGCTAAGTAAAATAAACCAATGTGAAAAGGCTACATACTAATTCCACTTATGTGATGTTCTGCAAAAGGCAAAACAATAGATATGTTAAACCATATACTTTAGTTAATAATAGTGGATCATCAGTTGTTACATATGTACTACATCAACAAAGATCAGGGTAAGGAGTATATGGGAGCTTTCTGTACTTTGTGCTCAATTTTCTCTGTAAACCTAAAATTGCTTTAATAAATAAAGTCTATTCACTTTTTAAAAAATATATCTTTATTGATTTCAGAGAGAGGAAAGGAGAGGGAGAGAGAGAGATAGAAACATCAATGATGAGAGAGTCATTGATCAAGCCTGCAACCCAGGCATGTGCCCTGACTGGGAATCGAACCTCGATTGCCTGGATCCTAGATCGAAGCTCCACCGCTGAGCACGCCCGGCCGGGCAAGCCTATTCATTTTTTAAAGTATAACCCAATCCTAAAAAAATGTAATACAGAAAAATACAAAGTGAATTGTTCTTTAAAAAACAATTGATATAATTTTATCACTACTGATCTTACAAAAATAAAGGATAGAAATAACCTATAGTCTAAATGAAAAATGAAACATTACTATAGCTTGTATAAGTATTAAAATATAAAGATATTATAAAAAGTGTTATACCAGTAAATTTTAAATTTTAGGTGAACTGAGCAAATTTCTGGAAAAATCTTAGCAGAAGTAGTACAAAATCTAATCCCACATCTATTAAAGAAATTTAATTAGAAACTTTCCCACAAAAAAATATGTAGGCCTAGTTTGCCAGTGAATTCTTCCAAAATTAAAGAAAGAAATAATACCAGTCTTATACAAAATCTTCCATACAATTAGTTTAATGTTTTAAAATAAATTAATATAATTCACTATAATAATAAAGAGGAAAGAAAATATTATCTCAATCTATGCAGAAAAAAATATTTGAAATAATTTATCGCCTCTTCAGGATGAAAACCTTTGGCAAACTAGGAATAGATGGGAACTTCATTAATCTGAGAGAGTAGCTGCAGAAACTTATAGCAAACATCATACCTAGTAGAGAAATATATAAAGCCTCCCCCAAGAGAGGGGATAAAACAAACATGCCCATTATCCTCAAATTTATTCATCAGTCTACTGGAAGTCTTAGTAAGTCAATAAGTCAAAAATAAAAGTATCACTTTTCATGAATAACATGACTATGTATATGTAGAAAATCCAAAAGAATCTACAATTTATCAGAATGAATAAGTGATTTTAGAAATGTTGTTGAATCCAAAGTCAACATGTATAAAACAATTGTATAAAGTAGTAACTGAGAGTGAGAGAGATGCTGGTAATGTTCTATTTCTCTATGTGGATGGTGGTTACATGTATGTTTTCACTTTGTGAAAATCCATAGTTACATACTTCTAATTAATGTACCTTTTGGTATATATATTGTACTTCAAATGTAGTTTATTGGATATGGAGTTTCAGTTTGCGAGGTCAAAAAGTTCTGAAGATGAGTTGTACAACGATGTGAATATACTTAACAACATTGAATTGTACACTTAAAAATAGTTAAGATGTTACATTTTATGTTATGTGTACTTCACCACAAATAACAAAAATGTTTACTTTACAAAATATAAATGTCATTAAGAAATTAATATTAAAGACAGGTGAATCTAAATAACACAGACAAAAATAAAATTCAAAACCATTCACCCACCATTACAGAAATTCCACTTCTCTACAGAATAAGCTGAACAAAATTGTCACTAGCATTCATAACAAATGGAACACCATACTAAGAAATCATAATTTCTAAATTGTAAACAGTATTCATCATAAGGTGTATCACTTATTAATAATAGTTTTTTGATGAAAAAACATGCCATATGTATAGTCACCTGTACACATATTTAAAATATGAAAGTGTGTGCCTTACAATCAAGAAAGTAGGATGCTTATAAAAATGAAGAAAGATGTACCAATTTGCCTGTCTTTGGAATGTAAACCCAATGCTTCCAGGTAGAACTATCAATCCATTTTTCTTAAGGAATCTTGATCACAAAAGTATTTATGATTATGATAAAAGAATCTAAAGAACACTAGTATCATAGGGGACAAAATTTCTTCTAGCACTGATTTATATATATAATGATTAAATAAACATGAACCCAAATTCTTTAGTAGGCTAACTTGGAGATACAAGAATATGAGAGTAGTGTGAGACTCCAAAAGGGCAGGTTTTCAACAGGGACGATATTTTTGAACTGTGTCTAAGCCATATTGGCATGATTAGATGAGACAGTCATTAAGTTCACAACTGCACATTTTTATAGAGAAAACCTTACTCTGCTCCTTCAGTCAAATTGACTACTGCATACCTGTTGGTAGAAAGGACTTTACAAGTTTTGTTATACTTGGTTGAAGGCTATTTATCCTAGCCAAATGTCCACCACTAACCCACAAAGTGCTTTTGTACTCTGGACAGATTAATTTTCTCAAGCCATGGCTTGGAGAATGAAGGTGGCCTGGATTTTGTACCCAGTGTTCAGATGACCTGGTGTTCTTGTGTAGGACACAAATGTATCCAGTCAGTAGGTCTGAAGATACACTGGTGAGACACAGTTGCCATCTTTGCTGGCATTTATGGTGATACCTGAATGTCAGAGCCTCTTGCATAATTATCAATATGTAATGATATTTCCTAATAAATTGGCAATGAAATATTCTTGAGAATGCACTACAAAGAATGTGACACCTGAAAAAAACTGTTTCTGCTCCATAGATAAATCAATACTTTGTTTTAAAAGAGATTTTAAAATATATTCCATGAAATTATATTTGTGACATTTAAATAGGTTTGTTTTCAAAGAATGGTGTGAACTTGTAGAGGAGGAGGGTTTCAGGCCTTCAGGAAGAGCTATTTACTCCTGCCAGAGAGGCACACTAATAAATTATATTTTTTCATGTTCAGAGTTGGTGACTAACTATAATCTTTCAGATTTACATGTAATAAACTTATTCTTTTTAAAAAGCCTATACACAGAAATGCCACTTTCCATCTGCAACAATGATTTAAATTATATAATTTATACCTTAAAAATATAAGCATTGAGGGGAGCCCCATATTGTTTTTATTAAAAACAAAGGAAACAATCAGGTTTTATTTTTGAGCTTCAATGGTCTGATACTTCAGTGTCTATGATAACATTATAGCACAATGCAAAGGTTACTAATGGGTACTTCTGAGGTCAGGACTGACATGGTAGCACCCAAAATTGTGTATTAATGAGCCCAGAATTGGGCTTTTCTTCTAGTATGACAAGATTTGTTAACAGAACAAAGTCTGAAGTACTTATTGTATAGACTCTGAAGTAAGTAACCCTCTTCCAAATGCCTGGGATATGTGTTCAGGGGAGAACTTAATCAGATGAACTATCATTCATTCATCAATGGCAGGAGAAAAATGGGATATTCAAGATGTTGAACTACTGTAAATATATGTGGACTTTTGGTCACTACTTTTTGATGAAGAAAATATTGTGATAATAACTTGAGAATGTATTTAATCCATTTGAGTTTATTCTTGTGTGTGGTATAGAAAAGTGATCTAGTTTCATTTTTTTCCCCAAGGACCTGTCCAATTTTTCCAATACTATTTATTGAATAGACTATTTTCACCCCATTGTATGTTTTTTGCCTTCTTTGTCAAATATTAATTGACTGTAAAGGTGTGGGTTTATTTCTGGGGTATCTATTCTTTTCCATTGATCTATATGTCTGTTTTTATGCCAGTGTGATGCTGTTTTGGTTACTATGGCCTTGTAGTATAGTTTGATATCATGTATTGTGATTCCTCCAACTTTGTTCTTCTTTCTCAAGATTGTTGTGCTATTTAGGGTCTTTTGTGGTTCTATTTAAACTTTTATAATATTTTTTCTAGTTCTGTGAAATATGCCATTGGTATCTTGATAGGAATTGCTCTGAATGTATAGATTGCTTTTGGGAGTATGGACATTTTGATGATATTAATTCCTGCTATCCATGAACATGGTATATGCTTCCACCTTTTGGTATTTTCAATTTCTTGACTCTTATAATTTTTCAAGTACAGGTCTTTTACATTTAAAAGAAATTTTTTTTGTTGATTTCAGAGAGAGGAAGGGAGAGGGAGAAAACAATAGAAACATCAATGATGAGACAGTCATTGATCAGCTGCATCCTGCATGCCCCTTACTGGGGATTGAGCCCAAAACCTGGCACATTCCCTGACTGAGAATTGAACAGTGACATGGTTCGTAGGTTGATGCTCAACCACTGAGCCACACCCAGAAGGGTTGTTTTACATTTTTGATTAAATTGATTCCTAGATATTTTATATTTTTTGAAGCAATTATAAATGGAGTTGTTTTCTTAGTTTCCCTTTCTGATAGTTCATTATTGGTATATAAAAATGCAACTAATTTCTGGATATTTATTTTATATCCTGCTACTTTATTGAATTCATTTATCTGTTTCTTGGTGGAATCTTTAGGGTTCTCTATATACAGTATCATGTCATCTGCAAATAATGACAGTTTTACTTTTTCCTTTCCAATTTGGATGCCTTTTATTTCTTTTTCTTGTCTGATTGTTGTGGCAAGAACTTCCAGTACTATGTTGAATAAGAGTGGTGAAAGCGGACATCCCTGTCTTGTTCCTGATCTTAAGGGAAGTGCTTGTAGTTTTTGCCCACTGAGTATGACGTTAGATGTGGATAAAGGGAACCCTGGAGCACTGTGGGTGGGCATGCAGATTGGTGCAGCCACTATGGAAAGCTACCTCAAAAAGTTAAAAATGGAACTGCCTTGCTCTGCCAGCATGGCTCAGTGGTTAAGCATCAACCTATGATCCAGGAGATTGCAGTTCAATTCCATTCAGGGCACATGCCTGGGTTGTGGGCTTGATCTCCATGAGGGGGCATGCAGGAGACAGCCGATCAATGATTACCATTGATGTTTCTCTCTCTCTCTCCCTCTCCCTTTCTCTCTCTGAAATCAATAAAAATATATTTTACAAAAATGGAACTGCCTTAGGACTCAGCAATTCCACATCTGGGAATATATCTGAAGAAACTCAAAACACTAATTTGAAAAAATATATATGCACCTCTATATGCATTGCAGGCTTATTTACAACAGCCAAGATTTGGAAGCAGCCCTAATGCCCATCAGTAAGTGAGTGGACAAAAAAGCTGTGGTTCACTTACACAATAGATTACTTCTAGGCTGTAAAAAAGAATAAAACCTTATCCTTTGCAAAAGGACCTGAAGAGCATTATGCAAAGTGAAATAAGCCAATGAGAGAGAGACAAGTACCATGTGATTCCACTCATATGTGGAATCTAATGAACAAAATGAACTCCCAAGCAAAATAGAGACAGACTCATAGACAGACAGCAGGCTGGCAGTTGGTGGCATGGAGGGGGCAGTTTTAGGGGCTAGGGGAAAGGGACTGAAAAAAAAAGAAAAAATTAAAACTCATGGACATAGATGACAGTGTGGGGATTGCCACAAGGAGGGAGGGTTGGGTGAGGTGGAGGAGTATATAGGGGGGATAAATGGTGATGGAAGGAAATTCGACTTGGGGTACTGAAGACACAATTCAGAGTACAGATGATGCATTGTGGAATTGTGCACCTGAAACCTGTATGATTTTTTTAAACAGTGTCACCTCAATAAATTCAATAAAAAAGACAATGTATTTAATATAAGATATTTGCATAAATTATATTCAATCACATGATCATATAGAAATAGCTTGGTTGATAAGTGGCTCGTAAGTTTTATAATCAGCTCAAGTGGAACCTGATTAAAAGAAACTGTCTCCTGGGGACACCTGACTTTCTAGATATTATCCATTTTGCCTTTAAATAGTGAAACGACAGATTTGGGCACCAAAGACAGCTTATTCTCAGCTTCCAGTCCATATTCCATCACTTTCTCACACTCAATGCCTGCAAAAATTGGACAGTTGCTTGCCAAGAAGTAAAACAAAGTGGTCAATGCAACACAACTCCAAGAAAAGGGAACACACAACGCAGTGTACAGGTAATGTACTGTGGAATCGTGCATGCAACTGAAACCTATATAATTCTGTTAACTAGTTTCACCCCAATAAATTCAATAAAAAAGGAAAAAGATAAACAAACACTAAATCAGCAATGATGAAATTAAGCAAGCTATCTCAGTTTTTCCTAAGCAATTTTAAATTGCTGTGAACTTTCATTCAGGATTTTTGATCTATAGAACAAAGCAGAATGTACTGAGACAATTAAGGATTTTATACAATGATAATTTGTTTAATCCTGTTGGGAAATAAAAGTAAATTGAAACTGCCAATTTCCATATCTATTATTTATACACTGGCAACCCATTACCAGATAGACTGAGACAAGAATGAATGAATTTATGAAAAAGTCACAAACAATTTTTCTCAAATCCTGGCATTATAAATTGGGAAAAAAATCTTTCTGGTTGGCAATACATATCACAAGCCTTCAACATGATTATATATACTTAATCTAATAATTCCATTTAGTAATTTTATCCCTAGGAAATAATCATGGCACAAGCCAAAATTTAGCTTCAAAGATGTTCACTGCAGGAACTGTTGATAACTGCAAAAATTAGAAATAATTTTAATGTTATGCACTAAAAATGCTGATTGAATAAATTTTGATGGTATGGGATGGGAAGGAAGGAAGGAAGGAAGGAAGGAAGGAAGGAAGGAAGGAAGGAAGGAAGGAAGGAAGGAAGGAAGGAAGGGAGGGAGGGGGGAGGGGGGAGGGGGGAGGGAGGGAAGAAAGAGCTTTTACTAAAATAAAACATTTCAAGGGAATCATGATTTCTTTCTTTAATAATATGAGAAAAATGTTAATATTTCCAATTAGGAGAAATAATTATGGCAAATACCAGCACCTTTAATCATTGTATTTTGAAGATGGGACTGGTTCTTTCACGTGAGACTCTGCATGAGGTATTCAGATGTAGAAAATGCCTTCAATATTAAGGGGAAAAAGTTGAAATATTTCCCTATTGTTATGTAGTCTTATTCTGGTGAAACTGGTCTTATTTTTTCACTTCATGTCTTGCCTCAGTAATATTCCCAATTCTTATGACTAACTCCTCCTTCAAATTGATCTTGATTGTCACATATCTGGGAAGTTTCCCCTGACTGACTCCCACCTTGAATTTCTAGTCTGGATGTGCCATCCTCTTATACATCCCATACCAATGTGTACTCTTCACCACCAATGATTACACTGTATCATAATGATCAGGCTATTTGTCAATCCTTGCACCTTCTTTTTTGGCTCCCTATACTGTAAGCTCTTGGTGATAAGCACTGAGGATTGTTTCTTCTTCTGCAAGGCTGAACAGAATACTTGCCCTTTATTTGACATTTAACTAATGGTGAATAAAATAGTGAAGCCCAGACAAAGCAATTGACATCTCTATTACATACCAACATAAATATCTCTACTCTTTGTTTATTAAACTTGATATTTGGTTATTTATTTGCCTCTATTATTACCATTATCATGAACCTCTTTCAGAAAAAAAATAAATAAATCAGCTTGTGGGGAAAAAAAATTTCACTACCTTTAGGTAGAAAGTTTTGAGATCAGTATTATTTTTCATTGGAGTCATAGATCTGTGTTCAGGTAAGAATTTAATATATTCTTTTTCTGATAATATAATGAAAAGGGTTTGTGGGTTCAAGAAAGTAGAAAAATTAATATAGATATGTAGTGGTTAATTACAACATAGGAAGTTAATAACATAAAGCCTGTAGCAAGAGAGTATTATAATTAAGATAGAGAACTTAAATTAGCATAGAATTTTCACCTTTCTCTCAGTTACTAAGCAGGAAAGCCTAATTAGGGCAAGTATTATATAATCAATTTTATGAATCATAAGAGTGCCAATTCATTAGTATGGCTGTTTCCTCATAAGTTCATTATGTTATAAATGATTTACATTAGCTCCTTGCAAATATGAAAAGAGTTTTAAAGATTGAAGTGCTGGATTTGAAATCAGTGTTTTTCTTTCTCTTTCTTCCTTTCTCTTTCTTTCTTTTTCTTTCTTTCTTTCTTTCTTTCTTTCTTTCTTTCTTTCTTTCTTTCTTTCTTTCTTTCTTTCTTTCTTTCTTTCTTTCTTTCTTTCTTTCTTCTTTCTTTCTTCTTTCTTTTTCTTTCTTCTTTCTTTCTTTCTTTCTTTCTTTCTTTCTTTCTTTCTTTCTTTCTTTCTTTCTTTCTTTCTTTCTTTCTTTCTCTCTCTCTCTCTCTCTCTTTCTTTCTTTCTTTCTTTCTTTCTTTCTTTCTTTCTTTCTTTCTTTCTTTCTTTCTTTCATGTTTAATTAAATTTATTGGGGTAACTTTGGTTAATAAAATTATATAGCTTTCAAGTGTGCAATTCTATGATTCATCATCTGTATACTGCATTGTGTCTTCATTGTTTTCAATAAAGTGTATATGGCTTATGGCATCTGCCACTTCTTGATTGTGACATCTTTTCTGCTAAAAATTTACAACCAGGAAAAAATATTTTTATCTAGTGAATATAAAAGTATATCCAGGTACCCACAATGTGAATTTAATTCTGCTTACTGGCATTTAAAAACTAAGTAAATTTCAAGTTAGTCTTTGGAGTTTTAACAAAAGTTGTGCCCAAATAGGAGGTATGAACACCTAGTTTATTTCAACATATGCATATTCTTATAAATATAGACTTTGCTTGAATACTGCCATCTTTCAGAAGCCTTCAATAAAAATTTGGAAGCAAATGTTTTGCTCCCCAATGCTTGTGTTTTAAATAATCCCATTATTAGAATTGGCTGTCACTTGTTATTTTTTGCTTTTGCAAACCCTTTGTCGTATCTAGTTTATCTTACTTGCTCTATGTATAGGTTTGGTAACAATGAAAGAGCTTCAACATGAGAATATTCAACACAGCCAATACCTTTCCCTGCTCAATAATACACTTCATATCCCATCCACTTGCTAAACTTGGTTGAAATAAAGCACTTATCAGGCAGCTGTGAAAAATATGTGACACTACTAATTATGATTGACAGCCTAATTAAGTTGGGGTGGGGACGAAAGTGGGGTGGGTAGCCAATGTAGATGATTTGCCTAAATTGAATTCCCATTAACCCCATGGGACACTGGCAAATTTAATGTGAAATGGGAATTTTTCTTTTTAAAATAGTTTGCTTTGTATACACTTCATTATGTAGAGGAACTATGTAGAAATTATTTAAATATTAAAACTAAACTGATTATTTAAAATGTGTGTTAATATATATATAGTTAAAAGAGGCCACATTTTGATACATAACAATAAATCAACTATGTTATTTGTTCCTTGAAATGTGTGTATATTTGTATCTTTGATTTTCTGAAAGATACTAATTTTATAAACTAGGTCCTTGTAATGTCATCCAATAGCAATGTTTCCAAAATAGATATGGAAAATTTTTTTATATCTATTTAAGTGAAGACCTTCATAATACCTATAGGCTTTACCTGCCAACATTTAATGGGTCAATCAACTCATTAATATTTAGTGTCTATACTTTTTTAGCATCACATAAATAATAAAAGATATAATCTACTTGCATAAGGTGCTTCATCACAACTTAATGCATTTTATTGTTGGTTAACTTCTTTATAAAAATTATGTTAATTAAATATATTATATAGCGTTTCCAAAAATGAATTATAGGAAACAAGATACTCTGCACAAAAGAGGATCTGGGGCCAAGTAAATCTGGGAAATACTTTATATGTGAAAATTCAAAATGTATATTACGTGATTGACTTGACTAGAGACACACAAATAGTTTATAAACAAAAAAAAAAGAACTTCCTTAATAGTCAAGAAAATTCGTATTAAACAATGATAAGAAATCATTTTTTGATTGATCATATTAGGAAAGATAGAAAAAATAATCTTCAGTGTTGACAAGGAAATGGGTAAATGATAGCAATACCCATATATAGAATGAGCAAGCTTGGCTGGTTATTTTGCAAATTGGTACTAACATTCTGGTTGGGAGTATGTACCAAAAATATGTTTACATTTTGATCTAACAATTCTTTGGTATCAGCACCCAAAAAAAATATAAAGATGTGAAAATACACACACACAATCTAAGTTTGGAATTTTTATCTGGGCTATCTTAAAACTGTGTGGTACAATAAGATAATTTTTTTTTTCTTAATTGTATTTTCTACTTTTCAAAACTGAAGTGTTAAAAAGATACATAAAAATTCCTTGAAAATATGTTTAAAATTGTTTAACCTAAAATTGAATAAAATACTGTAAAGCCTCTATTTTTAAGTAATTGGTAATAAAACCAAAGCAGAAACCATTCAACTCTGATTTTTAACAATCAATATTCTGAAGCTTATAGAATTCATTGATATAAAATCCAAGGAACTGGACAAAGATTGGTATTTATAACCAAGTGACAAAACTAAAGACAATAAAAACAAAGAATAGCTCAGATAACTATCAAATGTTTTATTCAGTCCACAAAGTTGACTTTGGTGACTCAAAGAAAAGATGAGGGTTAACTCATTATTTGAAGAAATCACTTAAGCTGAATGGACATTCACGGAAATCTCAAGCTGATGTCAAAAGATACCAATTTTTAACATAATAGAATTCTGCATCACTTTCATCTTCTTAGCTATGTTACTTGTACCTTTATTCTTATATTACCCATTATTTTAAAACAGCGTATCCTTAAATGTAGAATCCTTAATCCAAAGGAACAGGTTAAAAGTAGTTATAGACTATTACCATTACTTGAAAGTGAATTTAGAGAAAAAAAGGTTAATCAAGAAGGAGGGCAGCCCAGCCAGCAGGCTAAGTGGTTGAGCATCGACCTAGGATCCAGGAGATCTAGGTTTGACTCCCAGTCAAGGCATATGCCCAAGTTTCGGGCTCAGTCCCCAGTGGGGGGCTTGCAGGAGGCAGCTGATCAATGACTCTCTCATCACTGATGTTTCTCTCTCCCCCTCTCCCTTCCTCTCTCTGAAATCAGTAAAGATATACTTAAAAAAAGTTTTAATTTAAAAATAAAAAAGGAGGGTGATATTTGTGGATTTGGATTTAAATACCCCAATAAAGAAAATAGAACCTGATAGATTCAATAGAAATGAGAAGTGATGTTATCTCAAGTGAGGGGAAAAGGGGGCTATATATTAAAAATAACCATTTTTACCTCTTTAAAAATAAAACTTCTTCCTAAATCAAAGGTATTATGTTTATGGGAATTCTTTTTTCCTATGGTATTTATTTTATTTAAAACCATATTGAGTCCTGACTGGTGTAGTTCAGTTGGTTGATCATTACCTCATTGCCTGCTCCATTCCTGGTCAGGGTACATACCCAGGTTGCAAGCTCGATCCCAGGTTGGGGCACATGTGGGAGACTGTCATCAATGTTTTTATCTCCCTCTCTCTCCCTCTACCTTCCTCTCTTTCTCTTAAAAAAAAATCAACAAAAACATACTTTAAAAAAATGAATAAAATCAAATTGAGGCATACAACAGATTATTCTATGATCTAGATAAGCACATAACTGGGCATAAAACTAAAAATAATAAAGATATTACTGATAAGACTAGTATATAAATAAGAGAGACAATATTTCTAAATAATTTTTCCACCAAGTGTGACACATAAAAGTAGAAGTACTAGTTCATGTAATCATAACACATTTGTAAAATATTTTTTAAATGGAGAGAAATCAATATTACTATCTGATTTAAATCTCACATTAACTCTATCTGTATAGTGTCTCAGTTATTTTTATCTTCTCCCTTTGTTGTCCAATACAGTACCCACTAGACACATATGCCTATATAAACTTAATTTTAATTAAGTTAAAATTAAATAAGAGGAGCTCTAGCTGGTGTGGCTCCATAGGGTGAGTGTCGTCCCATGCACCGAAAGGTCCTAGGTTCAATTCGTGGTCAGGATACGGCAGCACTTGCTGGAGGCAACCACTTGGTGTTTCTCTCTCACATCAATGTTTGTTTGTTTTTTCTCTCTTCCTCTCCTTTCCTTTCTCTCTAAAAAAATCAATAAAACATTTAAAAATAAGTAAAATTAAACATTCAGTTCCTCAGTCACACCAGCATATTGCACATGCTTAATATATGACTAGTGGTTCCTCTGCTGAGGAGTGCAGATATAAAACATACCCATTATTGTAAAAGGTTCTATGGACAGGTCTGCAGGGACTGCTTGGCAGAAACACATGGCCTCCTAAGCCGCACATAGGCTGTGCAAGAAAAACTCATATCAATAACCAAGGTAGAACCCTGTCTATAGATTCTAGAATGATTGCTCCACAATGTGGTAAATTAGTTCAGGAAAGGCTATTCCCATTTTATAGATTAAGATTGATGCCCAGAATGATAAAATGCCTTTTATGAGGTCATATATGGAGCACAAGGCATGAACTCAATTATGTTACTAAAAATTACACTGCTGCCACTGACTTAATGTTGTTTAAATAAAAGATAGAAGGTTAATATCCAAAATATATAAGGAACTCATACAACTTAACAAAAGGGAGACACAATCCAATTAAAAAATGGACAAAAGACCTAAATAGATACTTCTCCAAAGAAGACATATAAATGGCTAAGAGACATATGAAAAAATGCTGAAGGTCACTAATCATCAGAGAGATACAAATTAAAACCACAATGAGATATCACTTCACACCTGTCAGAATGGCTGCCATCAACAAGTGAATGAACTACAAGTGCTGGTGAGGGTGTGGAGAAAAGGGAACCCTGGAGCACTGCTGGTGGGAATGAAGATTGGTGCAGCCACTATGGAAAGCAGTATGGAGTTTACTCAAAAGATTAAAAATAGACCTGCCATTTGACCCAGTGATCCCACAGCTAAGAATATATCCTAAGGAACTCAAAACACCAATCACAAAGAACTTATGCACCTCTATGTTCATAGCAGCACAATTTACAATAGCTAAGATCTGGGAACATCCCAAGTGCCCGTCAGTAGATGAGTGGATAAAAAAGTTATGGCACATTTACACCATGTAATACTATGCAGCTGTAAAGTAGAAAGACCTTTTAGCCTTTGGCACAGCATGAAGGGAAATAGAAAATATTATACTAAGTGAAATAAGCCAGTTGGAGAAAGATGAGTGCCATATGACCTCACTTGCATGTGGCATATAGTAAACAAAATAAACTGATGAACAAAGTGGATCCAGGGACATAGAAGCATGGAACAAACTGAGGGAGCTCAGGGGGAAGGTAGGGAGGGGGGTGTGGGTGGGGAGAAATTAATCAAAGGATATATGTTTATAAGTATAACCCATGGACACAGACATTGGTATGGGTAAAGCCTGGAGGTGGGATGGATGTGGGGTGGAGGGGATTAGTGGTGATAAAAAGGGGATATCTGTAATATTCTCAACAATAAAGATAAAGAAACATTTTTTAAAAAGATGAACTACACCAAGGAAAAATAAATAAATAAAAAATAAATAAATGTATTTATTAAAAAATTAATTAATTAATTAAAATTTTAAAAAATTACTGGCTATAAACAATCTCCAAAAATACTTTGTACTGAATTTTAGACAAATGTTCAAGGATTAACTGTATTGATCAATACAGAATAGCAATAAAGGTGTAATAAATTCAGTAAATCAATCATTTAAAACCTAATTAACCAAGTTGGTAATTTAGGTGGATATGCTGTAGTTGTCAAGTTAATCAGTGTCCAATCTCTGGTCCATATATGGTAAACATAATGGAATTTAAGTTACTCTATTTCCATCAAGAAAATATTGGATATAAAGCAATATTTTAGATCTTTTTTTTTTTCTTTTTTATTAAATTTATTGGTGTGATATTGGTTAAAAAACTATATCGGTTTCAGGTGTACAATTCTATAATACATCATCTGTACATTATGTCATGTATTCCCTACCCCAAGTCAAGTCTCCCTCCATCACCATAAATCAAAAGAAGATGATTGCTAGACTGGTAAAGCATAAATAGCATTTTTGAAAGAAAGCACTATGTGAATAGTAAAACAATTAGGGAATCATAAGTGTCCTGATTTAACTTTATAGTTTTCTTTGTCTTCAGATTTCTGAGTCTATGATTTCCCTAGAAAAAGCACATAGTATAATCATAGCATCCTTTATTAAGAAAAAAATAATTATGCTTCATTTAAAATAGGTTGTCTGAATTTTCCAACTAATTTCCTGTTTGTCCAACAGGGTATACCCTGCATAGCTAAGAAGAAAAAAAAACTCATATCTATGATTTCTCCACTTCTTCCTAGATATTAATTCATTCTCCTCCTCCATGGCCATACACAAACACCAGCTCTTATCATATTCCAGCAAAGAACTGGCCAACACTTCTATGGTTAAGAAATTTCAGAGCAAGAAGGGCCCTCAATGGTCATAAATGGCTCTAATGGTTATTTGCATATATCTGCTTGTAGAAACAGATATAATGGCTCTAATGGTTATTTGCATATATCTGACAGTAGAAACATGCTTGGGAAATTCACACAGGACTCCCTGGGCAGCCTGCAGGCAGCAGGAGAAAGGCTTGTATCAGAATAACACTGTGAGGGACTTTCTGGTCCTGATCCACAGTTTGGAGAGTCACTTTCAAGAAATGCAGGATATAAGGTTTGCTGCAAAGCACAGTAAAATGGCAAAACTCTTTCCTCTAATATTTGGTTAAGATCATGGTTTTAAATTTTCATGATAGCCTCCTTTGTAGACAGAATTTCTTTGGGTTATATTTGTAATACTAAGGGTGAAAAAATATAACCCAAATTGTTTTTGGTAGGAATTAAAATAACCTGAACTAAGTGAATACAATTAATAACAAGCAAAAATGTTCCCCAAAAGAGATTTTGCAGTCTGGAAGCCATAGCACACTTAGCTCTTTAAGCATCAGTGTCCATTAGATGGCATTTTGTAACATGGACATGTATATAGTAAATGATCATAAATATTTTTTACCCACATGTATTATATTTAGAAAGAACTATTGACTTCTAGTTTAGTATAATATTATAAGCACCTAAATCTGCTGCCCTTCTCTCTCTTTGTTTTAAAAATAATAAAAATATTATATCAGTCTTGGAGGAAAAAAAGAAAAGGTACCAGCAGAAGACCAGAAAGCTTGAGAAACTGGGTACAGAGTGAGCAGACGAAAGGGCACAGGCTGACAAACAAAAGGGTATGGAAAAATGCAGCTCCAAATACCAGTAGTAAATTCTTACTTCCCTCAGAACACGAAGGGGAAGGGTGGATCACAAAACAATCATCCTGGGAATTAATTAAAATCCACCATTGAGAATGCACAGGCCTGTAAAACACCCTCTCCCACACTCTCTCCAAGTAATAGAGTATCCCTTCTCACGGAATGGCTTTTGCCCCCAGGATAAAGTCTGAGAAAACAAACCGTCTGTCTGGAGAAAACACCCAGTATGGATGTAGGAATGTGAAAGATAAGCAGGGCAGAGTTTAGAGTTAGCTCTCAGCCTCAATTACAGACTGCAAGACAAGTCAGCCATTTCTAAGTAATACTGTCTCTACTTTGGCAATGTTGGCAATTTGGTGCACTCAATCCTGAAATAAAAACCCTAAAGTGAAGGCTGCTTCTCAACACGTTTCCGTTTAAGGGAGAAGGTTATCTTTGAAATAAACCTACACAACCATGATGCAGAAAATTTATTCCAGCTACTGGCCCTATTAATAAGCCACATCTTTCATTTATATGTTGAACCAACAACAAAAAATTAGACATTAAAAGAAAACCAATAGCATAAAAAAGAATGAAAAAAACTAGCAAATATAACAAGTCACAAGAGATGAAACAGGTAATTCAGGGAACAGAAGAAAGCTTTAAGAGTCTTCTAATCTATCCTCAGATAGAAAAACATAGATATTTAAGTTTATTATTTGAGTAATAAAGATAACCATTAGAAGAGCTCAAAATAATAGCAGAACTAGGAAAAAATTGGTGGTGCTAAAATATTACCAAATTTCTAATGTTTTTATAGCAAGATATGAACATATTCCATCTATAGTTGATAAAGACATAGAAGCACTGTATTTCTAATGATAATGTGCTGTAGAAGTTCAGAAGAAACATCAGTTACCTGGGGCAAAAATGATATTGTTTGAATTCAGTTTATTTTTCACATCAACTAGTATATATTCAATATGCTTGGAAAACTTTCTAATGACAAATCCAAAGCAGTAACCAACCGCCTGTTTATTGTTGAACACTCTAGAAAAGCAATTCCCTTCAGATCCAGAGGAATAATGACCTTGAGAAAAATATCAATTGTAAGTTTCTTGAGAGCAGAGAGTATTTCACTTTCTAATTTCAAGAAACCTAAAAACACAGAAACTACAAAATATGTTTTCTTCTGGATCTGGATCTGGGGGGGAAAAGCCACCACTTGTTTTCATTTTGGGCCATTTTATATATACTTTTTAAATGTATATTTACATTTTGAAATTCTAATTCAACTATGGGCTTGAGACTAGGTAGTTAAAAAAATTTAAATGAGCTTAAAATAAATATGAAAGAAACTTTAAATGAGGATGAAAACATCAGAATCATCAATGAGACACTAAGAAAGGCAGATTTCATCTCATGTTCACCAAATCAACAGCTGATCTGAACTTTGAGAACTATTGCATAACTAGTGAGAAAATGCTTTCCTCCTCCTATACAGGTTAAGGAAATACCTCCTTATTTCTACCCTTGTCTATGCTGTTCCTCAAGTATTTTATTCACATTTTGTTGAAAATACTGACAGTAGAAATTGGTATAACATAAATTGAATTCATCACAATTTTAAGAATTACTATGACTTTATGTGTTAAAGTTGGTTCATTCAAACAATTAAAGCTGAAACAGTAAGAAAAATGAAACATCTAAAAATCTTAATATAAATTAAATAATGAGTACTTACTAAACTCAGCATTTAAATATTAATGGTTAATTAGTATTTAATAATATTATTACTGGTACTTTGTTAGTAAAACTGCCTTTACTAGTACAAACTATGATTTATAAATGCATAGCAATAGAAAGATTTTGTGTGAATACAAGAGAAAGCTTTTATAGTAATATGTTGTCAGAAATATATTTAAATGTTAAATAGATGAACAACTATATAAACTATTTTTGGAATCTTGACATCTTTATATATTTTCAAATTACAGTACTAGAGGAAAGCTTCCTTCAAAAATCTTAGTTAAGATGGAAATGCATCCATTCAAATATAGGTATGCATCACCATTTCAGAATTAAGAAACAGAAATAACATAAATTAACATACAGAATTACTTCATATACTTTTTAAAATATTAAATAAAATCAAGAAATAGTTAACCAGTAACACTCTGACAAGTCATTATTAAATGTATTATAAAATATAAATACTGTATAAATATATGTAGATTTTTAATGCACAAATTAAAGTCACCAAGCATTCTGTAAAATGTTTATTATTTAACAAACAACAATAAGGTACTTATAAATGAAATCTTCATAGAAGAGTAAACATCACCAAAAATATTTCCAGTAACTCAAACCATAGCAAATCTCTTTATCCTCCTTTCAGGAGTATTTTACTCCTGAAACACTGTGGGACACACAAGACTAAGTGATAGATAACATTTCTAACATCATATTATAAGTAGGCATTCTTCAGTTTAACCACTGATATTCATGAATTACCAGGTAAGAAATTCAATCAAGCGAGTTCGTTGTATTTTGCAAACAAAACATAACAAATGTTATATTACTAAAATTATCTTATTTTTAAACTCAATTTACTCAAAATAATTGGTTTGTGCAGACATTTTTGTTTTTCACACACATACAAAACAAATAGCAAAAATAGCAAATATGCTAAATATGCTAAATAAAATCACAGACCATAAAACTATTTTCCTCAGATTTTAAACTATTACATTAAATTTTATAGCAAATTATAAATAAGGATCTGAATTATATCTTTAAATCATAAATGCATTTACACATTATCTTGTATATGTATATGTGTAAATATATGTACATATACACATATATATACACACACAACAGGGTGAAATGTTCATTTTTTAATAGTAGTACTTTAGAACAGCACTTCTTAATCTTTAATGAGCATATAAATTAACTAAGGATCTTGTTAAAATGCAGATTTGATTCAGTAGGTCTAGTATGGGACCTGAAATTCTGCATTTCTAACAAATTCTCATTAGGTTATGCTCATGGAACTCACTGTGTAGAGAGGATCTTGAATAAGTGTTTCCTCATCTTGGCTAATCACTGGAATCATTGGTGCGCTTGGTAGGAATACAGATTTTCTCACCTTTCACTGAAAATAATAAATCCCTGTGTGGCGTGAGACTCAGAAAAATGTGGCCAAGATGGCTACCTCAGATTGTGAAACATTGATTTAAAGACTGGTAAACTTAACAAAAATTCTTTCCATTCTTTAATGTCTCACTACAGCAAACCCTTGATTTTTTGGACCTTAATTTAATGGACTTCAGATTTAATTGACAAAATTTCCAGTCCATATGTTAGAAGTGAAAATTTATACCCTGTTAATTTTAAAATGCTTTTAACCAAGATTTGCTTGTAATGAAATTAACCAGTTATTTTTTGTTATTAATTCATGTTATTTTTAACAAATTTTAGGCCATATGTTGGGAAAAACACTGTAATAATTTCCCTGACATAAATATTACATATCTATAACTATAGTCTACATATTTAAATCCAAGAGTCACCGCTTATAAGCAATGTTTGGTGAATGATTAACGTGTGATCTCCCTGCATCCCGTGAGTTAATTGGTTCTGTTGTTGCTCCACATGACTTTCTGTAGCAGTTTTAATCAGTACCTGCCAATGTTCCCACATGAACTGAGCCATGCCCCGGCTGGGTGCATTTGTTTACTCGAGGTGATTGGTGAATGCATGCATTTACTAGACTTATTAAGTATAAATTTAAAATTACGATGCCCTGGCCAGTGTGACTCAGTTGGTTGGGGTCTCATTCCTTACACCTAAAGGTTGCCGGTTCAATTCCCAATCAGGGCACATGCCCAGGTTTCAGGCTCATTCCTGGTAAGGGGTGTGTAGGAGGCAATGGATTGATGTTTCTCTCTCTCCCCCTCTCCTTTCCTCTCTCTAAAAATCAATAAAAAATATTTTTAAAAATTACAGTAATACATATAGAAAACTTTTCTGTGAAATTAAACTTTTCATATATACTTAATTTTAATTACACAAAAGCGCCCACATAAGTAAAAACAGGTAAACTAGTTAATTTGTCAGTTTTATACCATACACATTCAGAAAACCTGCTTTATTATATTAGGGACTTTCCACTTTGATGGATGCCCCCTTGCCCAAATTAGTCCATTATATGGAGATTTTACTGTATTTCCAACAACATTTACATACTTCAGAAATCTTACTTGGTCAGTAAGAAAAAAATTATCATTAGATGGCACACAGAGAAAAAAATGAATATTGCTTACCATTATGTTTTCAGTCAAAATTGTACTTCCATCCTGATTCTATGAAGAGATATTTAGATTAAACTCTATGAATGACAATAGAAAACAAAATTTTACACAAACAAAAGATTACTCTTTAAAGTACCTACTATGTGCCAGTCACTGTGCTAAAAGTACTTATAAGCATTTCTCATTAGGTAGCATGAAAAAACAAAATATTTCTCTCAAAAGTAATAATCTAGCAACAAAAAAGTTTTAGCAGCTTTCTATTCCATACAGATGTTACAGTAGCCAGATGTAACTTTGTAATCCAGGACATAATATGGACTCTAAGAACTCACCACTCCAGGTAGAAGAAAGGTGGGAGAGACTTGAGTGGGCAAAGGCATGGAGGTGGGAAAGGCTTGGGCATATTAGGGCAGAGTAAATATTTTGATTATTTTTGAGAGCCAGTTAAAAATAAGGAATTACAAGACACCTGACAGAAGGGGGAGATTTTAGAAAAATAGAACAGGCTCAACAATGCCAAATAAGTATTTCAACTGTCAAGCAGAAGAGAAGATATAATGAGAATAATAGTTTTAATGAGAGTAAAGTGTTTCTTAAAGGAAGATTTTAAAATGTAAACTAATAGAAAAAATATAGGAAGTTGTCAGACTGAAAAAAAAAATCAAATTTTTGAGAACATAAGTTGGAATATTACCTGGTGATTGTCAAATCAGTTTTGTGTCCTTATCAGAAGTTGGTGGAGCTGAAAATACCTCATTTAAAGGAGGTGGAAAAGAGGGAACTCAGGATGTTCAGGGACACTAAAATGACTCAAATATTTGGGCATTCTTCTAATATGGTGAAGGGAGCTTAATTTAAATTATGCTTGCAGTGGGGTAATTAAAAACCCAGAAAAATGCCACAGGGTTGTGAAGTAAAGGAGAGATACTAAATTCAGTCCTAACTTTGGATCTCGGCTTAGTCATCTACTAAAATGTGGCCCTAGACAAGTTATTTTACTTCTTAGTTATGCTCTTTTTCCTCAAAGAAAAAACAATAGGTATATATAGGTATAATAAAAGGCTTCTGCCAACATGACCACATTGCAATATTGCCTGATAATAGCTGACATACTTGATACTATCATTTACTCATCTTCAAATTTCTGTCCAATTGAGATGAAAGTTGGTTTCTATTCACTTTAAAAAGGAATTAACTCTAACTCTTCCCTTGATGCCAGCATTCTCCCTTATCACCTTTCAGACCTTGTTTCAACTTATTGTTTTCCTTCTTGCATTTTTAATATTTTCATTTCCACCATCCCGTCTCCCCAACATGCTTTCTTAATTTTCCTTCTTATCAAGCCCCCATCCAGTCATCTTCTTTTTAATCAGCATTTCCCCCAAAAGACTTCGTGTATACTATTTGTCATCTCTACATATACTCTTAGTTACCATTCAAGTCATGGCCATAGACTATATTAACTTGAAAACACTCTTGCCAAATCTGGTGACTTTCTTCATGTCTCATCACTTCATGTCTCAGTCTTAAAACCACCCTTCAGTATGTGATAATGCTTTTAAAATACCTTTCAGCTTTCAAAAAATCTCTTTTGCTGTCCCTGACTACTGGGTCCTGGTTCTCTACTGTCTTATAGAGTCACATTTTTACTGGTTCTTTTTTCTTTTTCTTCTCACCTTGAAGCTTCTCTATGCTTGTCTTCCCCTTTATAACCTCCTTTAAAATTATGGATTTCAGTCTCCTGCATATGTATTACTTCCAAAAGTGCATCAACTCCAACTCATTGTTAACTGTCTCCTGAACAGGGATACCCCACTGGTAAATATACTTCTCAAACAACACTTATTATCACCTTCGACTTCTTACTGACTTCTATCACACCTGATATTCTTCCTGTGTTCTAGATATCATCCTGTTCACAATCATCCAAATACAAATATCCAAGCACAAAATAACAGGGATCTCAAGATCAAGGCATTGTATTCTCCCTCAAATCTGTCCTGTTATTTCCTTACCTTGTCTTACCCTAGTTAAGATAACCATTTTTTTAGACACCTTCTAGACACGTAGACTCTAATATTTTTCTAGTTCCAATCACTTCTTCTTATTCTTCCCAAGGATATCTTTTAACAAAATTGTCTGGTTATGTTACATCCAGATTTTATGAGCAATCTTCATTGCTCAAAACCTTACAGAATATTTAAAGTCCTTTAAAAGAGTCACTCAAAATTCAAACTTTGGCCATGGTCCATATTTAAAGATTGAATATGCCAACCTTTCCCCATAATGTTCTCCAAATCCCCATGTACAATACACTATGTTATGCGTTGAAAATCACCAATCATTTTTGCTCTTCTATAATTTAGCTTATTCTGCTCCCAATACCTAGAATGCTCCCTATAGTTCCAGCACTGTTATGTTTCATCAAAACTTCACCTCAAGTAGACCTCTTCCATCTATCTGTCTCTAATTCCTCAGTATAATGATTTAAAAATTATTTACAGTTTACATTGATTTTTTAGTCCTAAATTATGGATTTCTCATCTTTATAGTCAATACTTCTTAAATGTAGGTGATTACTCATTGTATTTCTGAAAAAATTTTTAAACTTTGACTTATTCATAGTATATGTTCAGTGAATATGTGTTGAATGGAACTGAGTATGAGGGTTGTCAAAGAATAATTACAGAAATATGCATTGGATTATTGTAGACATATGAGATCAAAAGAGTGATTAATCAATGTGGACTACATTGGTGAAAAAGCACTTATATGGGATAGTAATTAAGCTGGGCTTTGTATAACCAGTAAAATTTGATAAGCAGAAAAAAAGGAGGAAGCTACAGAGTGATAGTAACGTAGGGGGGAAAAAGGATATTGTATATTTGGGAACAGAAAGTGGATGTATCTGTCAGGACCTAATGGCTTTTTTTGTAAAATAATAAGGATGAGGGTAGGAAAGAAAAAAGGCCTGTTTGGGGTGGAGGGCACATGATTGCAAGGCTTAGGTTTGCAGTTTTAACTAGCAGACAGTTGGCAGGTTTTAAAGACTGTGTAAAAGTCATTAGAAAGAGAATTAGAAACACTTATTTATTATAATGATATAAATTAAAAGTGGTGTGTGATAATTAACAATGGTGAAATTGATTGCTTGAAATGGACTTCTCTAGAACTATAATTTCTCAACAGAATTTTAATCTCTGTCCTCAGTTTACAAGTGTTATGAATATATTTTACAGGATCAAAGTTGTATGTTATGGACAGCATTTTCATCTGTCAATTCAAGAATTCATTCTGAGCTTTACCTATTTAGATGTTTGATATTTCAATATCAGACTTAAAGTATTATCTTGCCCCCTTTTCTTTGTATTTTAAGATCAGGACAACCCACTAATAGTCACTTACAACCTAAAAAGCCCGGAAACCCTCATTGTTTCTCTTTGTAGAGCAACTGATTTTGCTTGAATGTGTAGTCTAAATGAAGGGGAAATTAAAGTAAAAAATAAAAACTTTGTAAAAATTAAGCATATTCCTTTAAACATTATGAATTAAATTAGGGCCAAGCCAGCATGGCTCAGCAGCTGAGCACTGACCGAGGATCTCAGAGATTGAGGTTCGATTCCCAGTCAGGGCTCATGCCTGTCAGGGGCCTGCAGGAGGCAGCCAATCAATAATGACTCTCTCATCATCAATGTCTCTCTTTCTCCCTCTCCCTTTCTCTCTCTGAAATCAATAAAAAGATAAAGAAAAAAAAGAACTAAATTAGGAATGCCTTGTATACGTTTAAAAAATAAGTCTTTTGTTAGCTGAAGTTCTAATAAAAGAGTGCAAGCAATAGATCAAGAGTCTGGGATTCACTGTTCACTTTAAAATGTTTCTAGGGGAATCATTGAGGATCCTTAAATTTTCTTTTCTAAAACTTCAACTTATAAATAAAACTATATCATATATCTGATCAAGACCTTAAAAGTGTCCTGAACAAACTACAAATAGTCAAGTAATATGTATGGTAATTTTAAAAGTGATAATGAAATCCATCTGGTTTTCAAAACTTTTCATAGATAAATGAAATTAGCAACTTTTGGAAAAGTTGAGTGTTGTCCTTAATTGACAGATATATAGAATTAACATTAAAATACGTAGCCTGACCAAATTAATATATATGAACCATGGCTCAAGGTTAAAGAACTATCATATCAACAATAGCTCTCCCTTCAATTCAATAAATAATAAAAATATATTAGGAAAGAGACTCTTTAGTTTTCCCAACTGTAAAATTAAAAAGTTGAACTAGATGAACCATAAAACTCATTTTGCCTAAAATATCATATCAGTCCATATAGGATGGAAATTTATTTTGAGTAGGCATCCACAGGGTGCAACTCTTCTAATAAAACAAGGTACTCAGGTAATACCTAAAGAGACAAAGGTAAACACACAAAATATATTTTCTGACTTTAATATGAGATTATAAGAGGTATGCAACCTACACTTACAGGGAACAAGGATTTAAGGATAAAACAATAGTACATATGTTATTCATATCGTTTTATTTATTTTAATTTTTTATTAATTACCTATGTATCAGAAAAATATTCATTAGGTATTCATACATGATGCTTTAGAAATATAAAATTCATGAACCTTTGAGCTTGTTTATTAAATTTTGATGGCATTATTTTATAAACACTCTACCTCCAAAATTACACAACCACATGTGAATCTACGAACTATGCCTAATACAATGAGGATTTATTTGAGATATTTATTTGATGCCTCCTATTCACTGTAACATCTCAACATACTCTGACTTAAGAGTACTTAAGTAAGCACTCTTAAATTCTCTTACTCTCATTCTATATACAGTAGTCTGTTTTAAGCCAGGATAAATATTTTACGTGTAAAATTCAAAATTAAAATTAAGATATTTATTGCTATTTTTTAAATATTAAATATACAATTTATGTAATCTGGAGTGCGATGTTATAACTAGTACTCTGGATTTGAAAGGTAGATTACTTTTTTCAATGTTACAAAATATCTCACACTCTCTTAAGAGAGAACAGGAGAAAATTCTGCTGAAATGGTACTCATAACTACAGAAAAAAGAGCTTAGGAATATGATTTCATGAGAATTTCATGCTGTTCCTTAATGTTAAATATGACAAATGATACAACTTGAAATACCTAACTTCATATAAGATTGTATTCTTCATTTTATCATTAGTGTGAATCTGTTTGCACCAAATTTATTATTATAATAAGGAACATGATAGATTGAAAGTAAACAAATGCAATTTCATCTAAGGTGTATGATGCATTATGTGATTGAAGCATGACAGAGCATTGTTAACGGTAAGCCTCCAAAACTCCACTGGATCAAGATTTAAAGTGCAGCATGCAGTTTCAGGTTTAAGTTTTAATGCCAATGGGAATTATGTGCTGCTTAATGGAATGTCCTATGTACATATTAAAATTATATGAAAAATTCAGAAATTTTAAAATATTTTAAAGTAAATGTATTGTTGTATGGATGGCACTTAAATAAATATTTGATTCCATAATTTGTTATTTCTCTGCAAAATAAATAATTATTTTGCTTAATGAAAATTACAGATTAAACGTTTAACTTCAAAACTATGATTTGCAGATAAAATTTAATAAAAATACGTGCACATTCTTTTACATAATTGATAAATTAAATACGTATTTGTATATATGTTTATGTGTGTGCACATGTCTACTCATGAGCAGCAAAGGTTTACAAACTAGGATGACTTGGTTTTTGTCCCTTTCTCTTACCATCATGTTAAAATAAGATGATGTAGAAATATACAAGAACCAGAAATACAAATAATAAATGTGGAATATACTTTCTATAAGTGATGTTTGGAAATATTCAATGACTATAGAGTAAATTGTTAAAAATTAATGCAGATTACATTTGACATTTATAAACACTATAACTAACAGCTATTTCAAAAAATTTGTAATGTGAAAAAAAAATACAGTTTGTCTGAATGGGCACCATAAATTCACATTATTTTCACATGCATATTCTATTATATGTATCAATTTATTTGGTGAAAAGTATATTAAGAACAACAAAACCAGGTAACTAAATGAATAATCCTGTCCTCAGCTCCTGATTTTGGCCATACTAATGCTTTGGTGAATGGTCAAGAGGAATAAATTATTTATTATACATTTCAAAGAAAAGTCTTCATTGAAAAGGCTCTGACACTCGTCCTTCCTGGAACCAACATCAAGAGAATTCATGGTTATCTCTAAAATTGCAATGTGAACCCTGGTCAGCATGTTCTGTGGTTAAAGCATAGGTCTGTGCACCAGAGGGTAGTGTGTTCGATTTCCTGTCAGAGGCAGGTACCTGGGTTTCAGGTTAAATCTCCACCCCTGGTCGGGCCATGCTGGCTGGAGCACATGTGGGAGGCAACCAATCGGTGTGTCTCTCTTGCATTGATGTTTCTCTCTCTCTCTCTTCCTTCTCTCTCTCTCTTCCCCCACCCCTTCCCTTCCACTGTCTCTAAAAGTAAATAAAAAAAGACCTTCACTCCTCCAGTGAGGATTAAAACAAACAAAAAAAGGTGAGAGGCAATTACTCAGGAGAGGGAGGTGTATAGAATAAACTGAGCTCAGGGAGCTACATCTCAGCCAAGTGAGGTGTATAAATAGAATTATTAATATCTTGAACTACACTAGGAAAGAAAAAGATTAATCAAGCAGTTGCATACAAATGTCAGTCAAGGTTTTAAAAATGGAAACCCTTATTCTATCTTCAATGAAGAATCTGAAAGTTTTTTCAAAGTAGCCCTAAACATGGTCACTATATTACAGCTTTATGGCATAGCAAAATGAACTGTAAGATAAGTATTTGAAGTATTTGATTATCCTAAGCTGCATTTCATACCAAGGAAGCTAATATAGTATCAATACTATTGCAGTAGTGAATAAAAACTACTCAAAATGAACAAGATGAATTAACAAATCTAACTTGTACTGCTTCATAATAAGTTCAAATTTATAATAACAAAACTTTAATACAAAAGCATCAAATCTCACAATATAGGTTTTATAGGAAGTATTCCAAAAAATTATCACATCATCACCCCTGGTTAATTGTCTCCAGCGTGTTAGTTACAATTATCAATACTACTAATAAGTAGTAATTTATCTTGAACTTTTGCTTACTCTCAGCCAATTAATTTATAATAGAGAAAAAAGAAAACATTGAAGGTAGTGTAGTACTGTACTGCTACTTGTATTTTCTAATTCATATCTTCATGTGCTCTAATGGTACAGGCAAGTGAGGGTACAGTCACTTTTCCTCATTTTTTAGCCACAATTTTCCGTGGCTTCCAGAAAGACATCATTTAGGTCTGCTGAAGCAGAGGTCTTTCTCTTCTACTTTGCTATCTTCTGCTTACAAATCAGAAAACATTTGGATAACATTGATTTTTGTGAGTAATAAAGTCAGTGATCAATGGAAATAATGAACATAAAGACTTTCCTTACAGTGAGGAACATTTCCATCTGTCTTAGTAATGACCCGAGGTACAATGCCCAATGTCTCTTATTCAGTTTTAATACTCAATATATATTTAAATTTATGTCAAATAGAATTGTCTCTTTGGTCCAAGAAAGATTATATTGATGCTACTCTAACACTGACTCAGATAACTATTTCACATTTCCTATGTATTAGTCATCATGGTAAGTTCTTTTTGTGGTTATCAGATTTAGCCCCGTTACTACCCTTTCATGTAAGTACTATTGTCCTCATTTTACAGATTGAGAGCATGAGTCTAAAAAAGATCAAGTAATTTGCCCAATATTCAATCTAGAAAGCTGATTCCAGCGCTCATGGGATAGATTATTTGGTGCTGGGTCCAATTTATAAAGCCTAAAAAAAGAGATGAATCTGAAAGAGAAAATAAGACATTCTTTAAAATAATCACTCTTGCTTTTTTCTTATTTCCTCTGATCCACAATTGCCATCAAAATGAAACATTCAGGAGGAAATCATAACAGAATAGAGATCTGTAGGGGAAAAGATCCAATGTGGTAAATATAATTTAATTTGATATAAATGGCATATAAACCAACTGGCCCAAGAACAGCCAAATCTCATTTTTAGTTTATGGGTCCAACACATTTTGTTCATCCAATATTCATTTGACCCGATGCTAAAAGTTTTGAAAATAAGACCCAAATGACAAAGACTCTAAGCATTCAATATAATTGCCTTAACACTTAGAGCTAACAGGCAGAGTCCTATGTAAAACAGTATTCACTTACATGTAAAAACCTATAAACAAGACTAACAATAGATTATCTGCAGGTAGGTGTTAATAAGTCCATTCAGGCAGATAAGGTTTCAACAAGATCTAGTTAATGAGGAGTGAATTTGGGTTATGATTATGTGGCTGAGAAGCCAAAGACTGAAATTTAAGACCTTGACAGAGTTATCCATTTGTGAATTTGTTTTCTATATCAGGAAAAAACAAAAGCATCTATCCTACTAATAAAGTTTGAAAGAAAAGTAAAATAAGTGAAGATTTTTCCAGATTAGAATTAAATATACATCATTTGAAAATATTGAGTGAAAAGCAAGTATTAAAAAGTAATCTCTCACAATGAAGCTTTCTTGCTCTCATACTCTTGTCCTTTAAAGCCATAACTTAGTGTTATTTTCTATAAAAGTCAAAGTTATAATAAGGATATTACATTATTGCTCTTAGAATTTTAAACATACAACCTGTGGAGACAAACATTTCTTTTAAATATAGCAAGTAGAAGATTACAATTTTCAGGTAGAGATGATATGTGAGTACAATTACTACTACCCACTATTGCAATAAACTAGTAGAGACACAGTAAATTAGTAGAGACCCAGTAGTCTATTACTGGGTACACAAAAGTGTCACTACTGTTCAACAACCTGATAATAAGGAGGCACAATACGCAGGTGATGGCTAACGTCTGATGGCTACTTACATAACAAAATGCCAGAAAATATTCCTCTGAAATATATTTATATTGCATTTTTTGTTAGGAATCTGATAGAAAAAGCACCTGAAAGAGGATGGCATGATGGAAAGCTTGTCAACTGCTAAGTATCAAATATGTAAGATTATGTGCTTCTTTAAGGCAATAGGACTTTAACCTACATTTGATAATTGTAAGTTACTTTTTATCCTGTAATGACGCTTTAAGCTTATTAATAAACTTATAGAATTTTTATTTTTTAAGTCAAGGGGAAAGTAAAAATTAAATTAACCGGCAAACTTGGAACACGTGCCTCAAAATTTTGGCTTTTTATTTGTGAAAATTGATCAACCGCAGAAGTAATGTGTGTGATATTAAATTAATCCATTGATGGGGCTTTATGTATGATCTCTTAAAATTTTTGAATTATTACAAGGATTCATAATTAACTATAAATGTCACTTATATAGATTATAAAAGAAAATGGCTGGCTTTAAGTATCTTTATTCTTTCTATACCTTTCTTCCTTTTAGACCACTAGCAATCTCATGGATTTAGTAAGGTGCCACTCCAACATAGGCATATTGGTGCCTATAAAATTTAATAAATACTGAGAGCCATGCCTTTCACACAGAAATTATCAACTATGAATAACAGATAGTATTGTTTTAGTTTTGATCTTTTTTAACTTTATTTTTATTGTTGACACTATTACAGTTGTCCCCATTTTCTCCCCCTTTGCCTGCCGCACCAAGCCCCCCGATCTCCTCCCCCCCAGCCATTGGCACATTGTTGTCTATGTCTATGGGTTATGTCCATATGTTCTTTGTCTAATCCCTTCACCTTCTTTTATCCAGTCACTCATCTCCCCTCCCCTCTGATAGCCATCAGTCTGTTTCATGTATCCATGCCTCTGTTTCTATTTTGTTCATTAGATTCTACATATAAGTGAGATCAGATGGTATTTGTCTTTCTCTGACTGGTTTATTTAACTTAGCATAATAATCTCCAGGCCCATCCATGCTGTTGGAAAGGTAAGATTTCTCTTTTTGTGGCTGTATAGTATTCCACTGTGTAAATGCACCATAGCTTTTTCATCCATTCATCTACTGATGAGCACTTGGGCTGTTCCCAGATCTAGGCTATCACATTATGTATCCATTTTAACTTGCAGAAAGTTTATATCTAAGGTAGTCAATAAAGAAAAATAAGCACATATATGTAATGTTCCCTTTGTGTTGTGAAGGCAAAAAGCATCATTAGCAAAACCATTCAGTGACTAATTAAGTGGCAATTTGAGTGCACTGCAAGAATGGCAAACACCTGATCCATACACTGCATGCCCCTTCTCCCCAGTAACCATAGCAGACCTCACTAATTCATCCTGCTACTCTTTCTGTCTTAGGGACCAATTGCAGCCTCATACACATGGGCAACCTCAGACCCCTATTCAATACAACACTCAAGGAAGCCATGAACAATTTGGTGTACCTTTGGAAAGACCAATACTGGTAACCACAAACTTCACCCATACCATTAAAAATTACATGGTCTCTGGTGAGTCACTTAATTTCTCCTTGATTCCTTTTCATTCTGAAGATTTGTCAGTGAAAACATAAAGATCTGATACTGCAGATTTCACATCAAAAGAATAGAGAATGGATTTTTTTAAATGATAGCAGTAGTTTTAGATAAAGAACAAGCACTATTTGTAGTTAAGCCAGCTCACTCTTCAATCTAATAAATAAATAAAAAAATTTCCATTGGGTTATTTGAAGAAAAAGTGTCACCAATTAGGAATACTGCCTGTTTCATCTTTAATGCACTATTTTTAAGGTATATTTGGGGATGAATTTTCTTTATTAAGTTAAAGTATACAGTTATTTCTGAAGTTTAATTTAAATTTAGCTTTCTTCAAAATATATATATAGAATACTTAGAAATTAAAGTTGTTTTAGTCTTTCACACAAATTTATATCATTTCAGCAAAACTTACCACTACTTTTTAATTTTTCTATTTTTTAAATGTTATTGCAAAGAAATCTCAGGAAAAGTAAATACTTTAAAATTAAAATGAATGAAACCCCAAACTAGATAAATTTATTACCAATATTCTGTATTCACTATTTATATAAAGTAATACATGTTATTGTTGTTCCCATTTCTACCTTTATTTTGCATCTAACATTTTTTAAATGTTTCATGTTTATATATATTTTCACAAAGAATAGCATTCCATATTAACTTGACACTATATTTGAGAAAAATCTTTTAAAATTAAGATATGAAATTATTCATTCTTGATTCAGAAAGACACAAATTATTTGCTTTAAAGTCTTAATTGTGCTCTGTTCTATCAATTATAAATTAGAAAATATTATGTATAGGGTAGTAAAAACACATAAATTTGGTGTGATTCAATTTAAGAATACTCTAGTCCAAGGAAACTAAATAAGTACATCAATTCTTGAGGAAACAAACAAAAATTTTATATATGAAAATATGCACATGACGTACATATTTAGAGATTCCTTAAGAATACAGATAGTATTCATGCTACATACAAATGTGAAGGTGCTCTATATTAAAATTCTTGAATGGCTATTTCAGCATTGCTATTCATTTCCAAGGCTAACTGGTATGCCAGTTGGGTCACGAAAGTAATTTTCATTGACTGTTATAGTCTAAAGGGAAACATTACATGCTAGTGACAGAATATGTAAAAAAAACATACTTATAGCATATTTATATGATAACTTGCAGAACATGGAACAGCAACTTTTCCCCAAAATATGTATCATGTGCATCTATAATCCCTATCCATTTATTTTGGGCATATCAATGCTATCTCATCAAATTATTCCTAAAAGTTCAAAAAAATTGTAGTGGTAATATGGCCACATACTTTTATATATTTAAGAAAAAATTAAATGCCATCAAGTCACAGAAATTGTGAACTGTATATCTGATGAAATATAACTGAAGTGAGAAGACAAGAAGTAACAGAAAACCAACTAATTACATCTGTACCTTAACATTAGTTACCTCTTGATTATCTGCATCAATGGAATGGAGTGGCTAATAAAAGATTATAATCTGTTTAGTGACATTGGGTCTGTAGCCTTGTGCTTAGAAGCTGAATTTCTAATTGCCCAGTATAACCAACTGCAAATGTGCTGGGAGGTTGCCCGTCACACAGAAGAGTGACCACAGACACATAATTTTGTTTCTGGAAACATTTCCTATGTTAAACAAAGAGGATTAGAAGTTGACTCTTTTTCCTTTTCCAATCTTAAGGTTAATAGTAATAATGTACATTATTATTTTTTTATTATTGTTCAAAATATTACAGATGTCCCTTTATCTCTTCACTGGCCACTTCCACCCCTTTCACCCCCCTCCCCAGTCTCTCACCACACCATTGATTGTGTCTTTGGGTTATGCATATATGCATATAAATTCATTGGTTAATCTCTTCCCTTCACTATGAGATTCCTCAGTCTGATCCATGTTTCCATGTCACTGAATCTATTCTGTTCATCAGTTTATTAAGTTCTCCAGATTCCACATATAAGTGAAATCATGTGATGTTTGTTTTTCTCTGCTTGGATTGTTTCGCTTAGCATAATATTCTCCAGGTCCATTCATACTGTCCCAAAGGGTAAGAGATCCTTCTTCTTTACAGCTGCGTAGTATTCCATGGTGTATATGTCCCACAGCTTTTTTATCCACTCATCTACTGATGGGCACTGGGGCTGTTTCCAGATCTTAGCTATTGCAAATTGTGCTGCTATGAACATAGGGGTGCATATATTCTTTCTGGCTAGTGTTTCAAGATTCTTAGGACACATTCCTAGAAGTGGGGTCACTGGGTCAAAAGGAGTTCCATTTTTAATTTTTTGAGGAACCTCCATACTGTTTTCCATAGTGACTGCACCAGTCTGCATTCCCAACAGCAGTGTACTAGGGTTCCCCTTTCTCCACTTCCTCACCAGCACATGTCATTTATTGATTCATTGATGGTAGCCATTCTGATAGGTGTGAAGTGATACTTCACTATGGTTTTACTTTGCATCTCTCTGATGATCAGCGACGTTGAGGATTTTTCCTGTCTCTTGGCCATCTGCATGTCCTCTTTGGAGAAGTGTCTATTCAGGTCCTTTGCTCATTTTTAAATTGGATTGTTTATCTTCCTCTTTTTGAGTTGTATGAGTTCTTTGTACGCTTTAAAAATATGGAATGTTTCACCAATTTGCAGGTCATCCTTGTGCAGGGGCCATGCTAATCTTCTCTGTATTTTTCCAATTTTAGTATATGTGCTGCCAAAGCGAGCATGTATGTTATTCTTTAAAAATATTTTTTGGATTATTATAGTGGTAGGTCAACACAAATAAGACATTGCATCTTTTTCTCACAGTTAATAACATTAGAGATTTTAAAAACAAATAATTTGGCAGACGGGAATTTGAATATTTGAACAGAATGAATTAACTATTAACCAAAAATTTATTATTTACCATGTTCTGACTTAGGAACCTCACTTCCCATTGCTAAGGTAAAAGTATGGCCAATGTTAATAAATACACCTATAGATTTAAATGGTACTATGATTTTAGATGATGGGATGCCATTTGTCCTTAAAACATTATCTTTTTTTGGAAAAAAAAAAATGACTTCTAGTCAATTATAACTAATACAAATGAACATAAATCTTGTCTTGTTATAAAAAGTGAGAACAATCACAAGACTCTCTTTAAGTAATCTGCCTTGATCATGCTTTACTATAACACCATTAAATATATATATGCCATTAAATATATATTTCAGATTATGAAGCCAAACTCTATATTCTCTGTTATAATCTGTTGAATTGTGTCATTTGTATTGAAAATGACTCTATACATTCAAATGTATAGGTCGCATTTTTATAATTAAAAGCAAAGTGATTATTTATTGATAAATGACACAGAATGTCTTTTTTTTTTTTTTTTTTACCTAAGTAATATTAGACATTTGAAAGATTTTTTTCTGAAGGGCAAAATGATTACACGGCATTTGAATAGACCATGCGACAACACATCCTTAGATGTCATGTCTGATATGAAAGGATGGTCTTCATTCATAAGATGCACAAGGGAAATTATATCATAAAAGAAGAAAAGCAAGGAAGGATGTAGTAGTGGTGTCAGGGAGTATTTATAGTGGTTTGATGCATGTAAATATTACATCAGATAAATAATTCTTTTCAAATAGATCTCTGAAGTTCAGGGACTTTGCTTAAGAAACAGATTATACAAGTTTTACATGACTATATGCCATTTTCTTCAAGATAAGAACATTAATTCAAACAGGAAAAATGACTTCCAAAATATTTCTTTCCTTCAGTTTTCTATGAAGAAGTATATAACCTAATGCTGGCAGATGAAGACTAGGGAAAAAATTGTTCAAATTATATTTTACTATCAGAATTCAACAAATACATTTTCATCTAAATTATTTTGTCAACAGCCTGTAGTACCCTTGCTAACCTTATTTGGCACCAGTGCATAATTAGATACACAGGGGTGTGACTCCAATTGAAGGTGTTGGCATTGTAGCACTCTGTGAAAATATTAACTATGAGGTTAACTCCAATTTTCTCTTCTTTAATTAAATGCACATGGTACTAATGAGGTAACCTACTGTTCCTTGATAGCACTAATTAGCTAAGAGGAGAGTACTCTCTCACATTGCAATTTAAACCTAAAAATAAGGTTGAAAAATGCTAATTGCAGGCAATTTTAAAACAGTACAACCTAAAGAACTAGTCATAATAAGAGAAACTGACTGCTTTACAGCTGGGCAGCTGTAACTTTGCTTCAAATCTAAACAAGTCACATGGTTTATGGACTGCTATTTAACAAGATCATAGGTATCCTTAAAAAATATGAAATGCTACTTCATACCATAGTAATGATCCAGAATAACAAAAAATCCTCAGATCAACACTTATCTACATAAAACCCAAAATAAGTGAATACCACAAGAACTCCAAGGTGCCATGACATGATTTATATTTAATACTGAAAATTAAACTTCATAAATAAGCAACATTGCCTTTGTCTCTTTCAAGAGCACCCCCAATAAGTAAAATATTGTAATTTGTGTCTCCAAAACAGATAAAACATATCAATGTGCTGAATATTTGTCATTCCAATCACACTGTCAGAAGGAAAGATAGAGAGGAGTAAAGATCAGCATCTGAATAATACACAAACAGGAAATTTCCAGACAATGTACAAGTACAGTGATAAAAATATACAAAAGATGCTATGGAATAAAATGGTGTAGTTACTGGTGAAGGGATACAGGCACCAAAATATCAGAAGGATTTCATTGAAAGAAGAGGATTTTGACTACATTTCTTCTACAGGTCAGAGCTTTGGGATGGAAGTAGCCTGCAGCTTCACTGTGAGAGGCAATGTTCTCCATTCTTAGCCCCAAATCCTCAGAAGCATGATTTCAGTAAATCTACGTATAATCCAAATATATCTTCTTTATTTTTCAAACATTGCCCAAATATGATTTTAACTGATAAACACTGAGATAACTTTTGACATAAAGCAAGATTCTGAAAGACTTTCTGAACAATCGAAAAAGATATTATGTTTTGATTGGTGCAAAGTATATTTTCACTTTTTTTAATTCCATAAAATCTATGACATCATATTTTTATTAGCCAGAAACTTTGTTTAACTAAAAACACTCATTGTCTGACAGTGGCAAATCTTTCTTATTGCCACAGAGAACAATAAAGCATATTAAAATGATATTGTCATTAACCTATCCTTAGGGACAAGAGAGAGAGATTGCCCCACATTGAGAACTCACAGTGACATTTTTTTGCTCCTGTCACTTTGCATGCAAAAATCATAAAATACATATAGTTTAAACAATAGAAAGAGCTGAATGAGCAATAAACATAAAGAGTTAAAAAGCAAAATTTGTGAAAAGAAAAAGTCAACTTAATCTTAAATTGAGGATTAAAACTGGGAAGCAAAACCATTTGAAAGGCAAAGGCTTTTACCTAACTCTCAACTAATAACTCCTAGAGTTAGAAGCATGTGAGAATAAATTTTGTACTACCATTAATCAGTCATCATGTCTTGCCAAAAGGCTTGGTTGAAGAAATTGCTTTGGAAAACCCACCCAGCTTCTTCTCCTAGCTGTCTTAAAGCTTTCTACAACAGAAAAAGACAGAGGGTTGGCAAGAGATACTGATAAACCTCTGACCAACCATGCTTAACAGATCCATGAAGTTGCAAGTCTCTAAAGGACTAAGAAGGCAAATAAAATCAGTCATTTAGAAATGGGTCTCCTGGAGACAACCTGATATGTTCCAAAAAAATCACAAGGAAACACAATATGAATGGACATTTTAAGTGTTTTACATCTGTTTCAAATAAGCACCAAAGATCCTTTTAACAGTGCAAAGGCCAAGACAATGTATTGGAATGGGCTTTCAACATTAGCTTCAGAAGGAATCTATTCTTTAAATATGATCATTGTAATTTTTTCTTAAAACAATAAAGAGTAATTCACTGAGTGTTGAAAATAAGAATACTAGCTCTGGAAACAGCTTGTCGGGTTTAGATCCTGACTCAACACTTACTAGCAGTGTGATCCTGAGCAAGATACTTTGCTTATCTTGGCCTGTCTCTTTCTAGAAAGGGTGTAATAAGTAACACTATCATATGGTTGTTAAACTCACTGATTTGTAAAATACAAAAAATAGTACCGCTTCCCAAAAACTTACTGTTTACTAGTTATAGACTTAATATTTATTAGCTATCATTATTGCTTCAAAACAACATTCAATTTTTTTAAATAAAAATTCTTTAAAGTCCTACTATGTGTAAAACAATTATAAAGGATGTGAAAAATTCTCAAGACATTGTATTTGCATTCAAATAGCTTTTGATCTGTCATTATACTTTGTGGTATCAATCAGAACCTCTCTGATGTGAATCAACAGTATTTGTTTTTCTTTAGTAACCTGGTGTAGCAAAGCAAAAAGTTAATATGAGTATATTTGCATTCAGTGACAAGGTAAAATGGCTTCTAAGAAAGGTATAATTTTTTCAAAGATGATGAAGGTATATTTTTCATAGACAGTAGGTATTACATATTTCTCTTTCCTGACAAATGAAAATGTTTTAAATTATAGTTCATTGAGGTTGGCTGAAAGTACTTTCAAATTTTTCTTTAAGATGTTTAAAACTTTAGGGTCACAATAGTTGGGTACGGTAAAATATCTAAATGGAATACTGACCTACATTTTAAAGGTGAAATTTTTTTTTAAATGTTCAGCTAGTCACGAAGTATGAACACTCTTGACATGATATAAAACAAGAACAAAATCAAATGTCTGATTGGACTTTTGCTACACTGTTTCTTTTGTAGGTTTGTTTGGCTGTTTGGAGGCCATTCATCACATCTGATGTAAATTGTTCCAGGGACAACGTGGCCAGGAGATATACCAGAATGTATGTGCTGGCTTTGCAAATTCAAACTACTTCACCTTCCCCAACTCATCTCTAAAAAACAGATTAAACACTCCTGGCTCTGACAGAGGAAATTTAAAAAAAAGAACTGATTCCGGGAAAACATTTTGATTATTTCTTAAAACCAGTGGCTCAGAGTAGTTGCTGTATTGTTTGGAGCCAGTTACTGAGAAGCAGGAACTGTGTACGCCAGAAGACCAAACCAATATGAGTACATTCCTAAGGACTTTTCATTCTTCTTTCTGAAGAAGCAGTTAGCCCTGCCTTACTTCCTTCTGGAACACAAACTGCAAAACCCCCATATGATATTGAGGAGAACATGATGTGACCATTAAAAAATCATGTGTAGAGAAGGGAAATGAAGCCCAAGAAGCTAAAATTATTTACAAAAGTTCATGCTTTTATTTATTTTTTTAAAGCTGATGTGCAACACATAATCTTTGTTCTCAAATTTTAGCATGTAAAGAAATTTCTGGGTAAGCTGTTATAATTGCAGATTCTGATTTAAAAGGTCCGGGGTAAGGCCCAGGAATACACATTTTAACAAACATCTTGGTGATTGCTACCACGCTTTGAGAAATGTTGTTTTCCGTGCTCAGCATATTTGTGTAACAGGTGATTTTTCATTGTTTTATTCTATTTTTCACTCAGTCAACATTTTCTCAGTATTTACTATATGCTATAAAATATATTAGCCATGCAGCTATAAAAATTACTGAAAATTGTTGTTGCCTCCAAAGAGAGTAAGAAAAACAGCCTTGTAAACTAAGATGCAACAAAGTAAGTGCCATTTGCTGGGGCTCTTAGATTTTTGTTCTTGAACCCCTTTGGCAATCTGTTAAAATCTAGAATAGCCTACTCAGAAATAAATTTAAATGCATAAAATAAAATATAAAGAATTAGAAAGGAAATCTGTTTTCCTTCCCAATTTTCTAATTTCGAATTTCAATAACACTTAAAAAGCCACATTTGTGAAATATTAATAAATGTGCTTCTTTACTGATGCATTAAATGATAAGAAATAGTGGCAGGTTTGATAACCACTATAATTTTAAAGTAGTAATAAGCATTACTAATATTTCTAGATAGTTTTACCAACTGCTATGTGATATGAAAATATTTTTATTGGTGACAATGTCACAAATATTGCTAATATTATTGTGGTTTGTTACCTATTTCAAAATGGAAGAAAATGTTGTCTTAATTAGAAGTGAAATTGAGACTACTTTTTCTTCATTCACATTAATAGACCTCCTGAATTCTATATGGATCCTTGCTCAAGAGACCTTACGTTAGGGAAAAATACATTGTTGAAGTGGTAAAAAGTAGTTTAATCATATAGAAAGAAGATATTTTCTAGCTTACTCCCAAATAATGAGTAGAAATTTATTGGGGGGGGGGAGCAGAAGAAAAGTAAGGGAGAATAAAAAAAAAATTAAGATTTTTGCCTTAAAAACATGATAATTTGGGTATGGTAGGAGAGTGATATGGATGGGGGAAGTCATGAGAAATGAGGCTGTAAAGATCAGGACTATGAAAAGATTTACTCATCAGACAAAGAGGATTTCTATTGTGTCCTGAGGTAACGGGGAGTGGTGGATTTACTTTTTAGAAAGCAAGAGAATAGCTTGAGTGTGCAGGTTAAGGCTGGGATTGGGTAAAGCTGGTGGCTAGCAACCTAAATTGCCCAAAGGTTCATCACAGAGTAATCATAGCATAGGCTCAATAAATAGCATTGAGAAGGAGAAAAGGATATTCAATTTGAGGAGAGGCTAACTTCAGAAGATGTGAAGACTACTTAAGTGACTGAGTGAGATAGTGTAGGATAAAGGACATGGGGAGTAGTCTGTGATATCACTAGCAAGGTAAGAAGATGTAAGAAAAAAAGTTTAAGAAATGAAAGAAAATTTGCTTCATTTGGAAATACTAAATTAGAAGTCACTGTAGGACACTCAGGTAGATATTTCCATCAGAGAAGGCAAGATATATACAGACCTGAGATCACCACCCTGGGTGGCAGTAATCCCACAAGAAGGGGCTAAGTTCTGTCATGAAATTTAAAGAAGTGGTTTTTGCCCTGGCCAGTGCGGTTAAGTGGTTAGAGCTCTGGCCCACGCACCACAGGGCTGTGGGTTTGATTCCCAGTCAAGAGCATGTTGGATCCTCTGCCCAATCGAGGCACAAGTGGGAAGGCAACAAATCGATGTGTCTCTCTCACATCGATGTCTCTTTCTCTCTCCCTCCTCCCAGTCCCACCCCCTCTCCCTTCCACTCTGGCTAAAAGTCAATGGAAGAAATGTCCCCAGGTGAGGATCAACTGCAAAAAAAAAGAAGTGGTTCTCAACATATGTCGTGCGTTAGTCTTACCTGGGAGCTTTGAATAAACATTGATGCTGAACTTTACCTCCCTGAGCTTCTGATTTAATTAGGCTAGGGTAGAGCTCAGGTATTTTTTTTTTAAATAAGCATCCCTGGTAATAATAATGTGCAGCCTGAGGTTAGCACCACTGACATAACAGTTGAACAAAAAAGCTATGGACAGAGATGAGAAAACCATCAAAAGACAGAGAAGAGGGGTGGTCAGAAAACTGGTTGGTGTCAAAAGCCTCAAATGTTTTAACTGGGCAGGATGAGACCTGAACACAACTCTCTGAGGGTTTCAGTAATAGTCAATAGAATAATTTCACAAGGGTAGTAGGGACAGAAGGAATGAAAATTGACATGTAAACAATTATTTCCAAAAATTTAATGATGAAGAAAAGGTGAGGGTTAGGAAGATTATCTGACATTAAAAACAAAAGTTTATATAAGATTTAGATTTGTTGGTGGTTTTGTTTATAAAGATGGGAAGATACAGAAAAATCGGAAACTGGACGTACAGGTAAGCAAATGTCCAGCTGACAGGAGAAGGTCATAGAAAAGATGGGCAGGCATCATGCATAGCAAGAGAAATTGGCCTTGAAGAGATTAGTATGATACAAAAGAACATAATTAGAGACCTGGTAGCCTCTAAATTTTCTCTCTGAAATCAGAGGTGAAGTCACTGAGAAAAAAAAGGTGAGGTATAAAGTAGGAGCTTTAAGGAGAGAGAGATAGTAAGGTATTAAAGATCAGTGAAACAACTGCTAAACAGTGATGCAGTCTAAGCTGAAGTAGGAGACAATACTGCTTGATATTGTGATTTTTTTAGAGAAATATTGAATAGCTTGTTTGGAATAGTAGTAAGGAAAGCCATATAGTTTGGACAATGGATGAACAAGTACTGTAGCAGGGTGAGAGGAAGACACAAAATAGTGTCTCTAATGTCATTATTATTCATGGGATACAGCTTGGTCAGAAAGAAGTGGAGGTGGGTGGAGGTGGTGGTGGTGTGTGCGGGGGAAAAACAAGGGAGAATTGTGCTTATGGCCAGAAGGATTCCTTAGGCCTACCAATTCAAAAGGATTTTAAACAATTGGTCCAAGGCCAGGGAGAATATTATTAAAGACATTGATTAATAAATGTTTATAATCTTATGTTTGTTTTCTTCATGGATTAGTGTAAAATTTTAAATATAGTTTAAAATTTCTTTTCCTTGGTAAACCTATGCCAAATTGATATGATTCATCAGTAACAAACTCAACATGAAAATATGAATTTACAAAGTTAAATTAAGGATTATTATTTCTTTAATAGAAGAATTATCCACTTTAAAAATATGGTTAAAATTGTATTTATTTAAATAGAAAGCAAACTTATTTAAAATAAAATTTATTTTTATTAATCTTTAAAAGTATATATATTGCATAAAGTAGAATTCTATAAATTAGTGAATATTCATGTGCAAATGTGTTAGTTGGTGCTATTTTCCTATACTTCTCTCTGGCCTGTGTTTCTCAAATAGAGGAAATCTGTTGATTTTTGTCTACACAGCATTTATTCTTTCAATAGCACCAGTGTTTTCCTTTGGGGACAACACTCATTCTACACCTTAGGTGCAATTTTTATATGCAAATTGGTGGGACTGGCTCAAGGGTAGGTGGAGGACACAAGTAGGCAAATCAGATTCCTTCTCCCAGGGACCCATTCTTGAGATATGTGATGTCTGTAAAATAAATAGGAATTCATCCAACCCGATATTGGGACCAAAGGAGCCTGTCTATTAGATCCAGCTCTGCCTCTTGTCCTTTCTGAGATCAGAATTTTGTTTAGCTTTTCTTTGTACTCTGTGAGCAACTCTATATTCTTTGAATGGATTCCACTTTTTTGTTTAAGTATTATGTCTGTTTTTATAACTTGAAACCAAAGAATAAACAAAGAAGACTATTTAAAATATTTCAATCAATGGTCACACTGCCAAAATTGGGTTAAACTTTTATAGCTTTTAAGATACATTTTGGAACAAAATTTTGGTTATGACCCACTTTTAGAGAATAGACCAAAGATAAAGCTGAAAACTCATGATCTTGGCCTCACTTTTTACTGTTGGCAAACTTAAGTGAAGTAAAAACGAATTGCTGTTGAAATTTAAGTCTTATAAATACATAATTTCCTCTCAGATTTTACATTTTACAAGCACAATTTAATGGTAAAATAAATCATTAAATTAAAATATCAATACAAGCACAGTTTGTTAATGTATTGATTATTAATGGCCATTAGCATCTTTTATTTTTACCATACTTTAACTTTATATATACTCATTCATTTTTCCTTGTTTAACAGATTCTAAATTTAAATATATGTATTTATTTAAAGAAAGGCTAGGTAAACATTAACAAAGAAAGCTTAGCGGTGGCCATTATCTCAATCCATATACTATAGATATTTGGAGAATTTGAGACTTTAAAGTACTTAACATTACACAGTTAAATCACCTGACATTCCTAAAATAAGATTCAGTCTTTATGTCATGGTTAAAAAATACTGAAGAATTAACAAAGATTACAAAATATAACAGTATTGAAGTCAGATTTTTTGCCTTGTTTTTAGTCAGTCCTCTCCTTGTTCACCTCAGAAAGCTATCATCATAACTGGCACTAATTGGCACCCTTGTTAGATATCTCAGCAGAGGATCCAGGAATAGAAAAAATATGGACACCTCTCACCCACAGAGCCCAGCTCTCTGGGCAGATGACCTGGCTGCTGTCTATGAGAAACATAAAACCTACCCTTGTTCACTGACTAAGTAGGCAGCTTGAGTCTCCAGGGATGTTAATTCAGTACCTTTCTTGCACCTAAAGTCACTGAAAAACAAAAAATGCCTGTAGTGCTCCTTATAAGTCATGTAGTTATTATATTTTGCTAGGGAATGAAGCAGCAGTCAACAAACACTTCTGGCAAGAGATATTCCTGCACAGTATTGGTATATTGTTGTATTTTTGCTTACCTATTGTATGCTTATTTGCTTTATTCAAGAAAATTTTTTAAGCTCTTCTAAAAAATAAACAGGGAGCTGACTTTCTCATGAACATCTGGAGAGGGGAAAACAAAATTTTAAGTATAATTATTTAATGATCAAAGTGGACAGATTCTATGTATGTGATTTATTCCCCTTGGGTATATTGGGGCTAGGCAGAAATAACATGATCACATAAGGATAACGGTCCTTAGTTTTCTGCTCTTCTTTTTACCTTATAGTCGAAAGGAAATATATGTCTCTTGTTGCCTTGAGGAGATTAAGTGAGGTAATGTAAGAAACACACCATGTTAAAACAAATTTCTTTGTGAAATGAGAAAGCATAGAGCAGTGGATAGTGTACAGGATATGCAAGTGCTTAAAATACATGTGAAGGCCTGGGGGGAGGGGTATAGGGGGGAGCGGATCAATAGGAGTACAGGGGACATTTGTAGTACTTTCAGCAATAAAGATATATTAAATATATATATATTGATGATATGAAGGCTAATGACTGACTCTGTAGTCCATTCACCATTCTATTCACCAGATATTTAATGACCACCTATTTTATGTCACTTACAATAGAGTCTGGGACTCCATTTTAATTTTAACTGCTGACTTCTTTTTAAGCCTCAACTTCCCTTTCCCCTGTGACCCTGCACTTGGGCAGAAAACTTGTGCATGAACCAACATCTTTGCCACTGGAGAGATATCTAGAGATATCTACCTCCTGCTCAAGGGATTTTTTCTTTAGACCCCCACAGCCCCTATAAAGACCCAACTTACTTCTTTACTTTCCCAAGCCAACCTAGACCTACTTGTGCCCAATCAGCTCTCCCCAGGTGTCTTGCATGTGAGTAATAAAATTCCTCTCAAATTCTTTTGGTATGTGGAGTGTCATCAGCTTTGACATCTGAATGAAATTTTTGTGGGGCTCCCTCTCACTTCTGCAGGGTACTATATAACTCTGCTTATTAGGTTAAGAATTGGGATACAAAGTAAGAGTCCCTAAACCAAAGAGTTTATAGACAAATTGGGAAGACAGACTACTAGCGTCATTATAAGTGTTATGACAGATGTACATACAGGGTGCTATGGGAACATAGAAGAGAGAGGTACTGCTGTGGCAGACAGGGAATAGAAAATGATTTTAAACGAGGTGATAATGAATGGGCATTAGTATACAAATGTGTGTGAGGTGGAATAAAGTTGGAGAGCATTCAAGACCAAAGGACAGCTGGAATGAAGGCTTGAAGATAAATAACCCTCTGCTGCATTCACAGAAATACAGACAGTCCAGCAAGGTCAGAGAAGAAAGTGCTGGGGAGGAGAGGGTGGAGAGATGAAGACAGAGTAAGAAACAAAAGCCAGATCTTCAAGAGTCTCATACAAAGCAAAGTGGCCTTTATGTCCTTCAAATGTGTCATCATTGCATATGTACGCCACCTGCCTTTCCTCTTGGAGAATTAAATGAAGGGTCAAATGCATACAAGTGTTTCTTAGGTATTTTATGTCATATTACTATAATCCTGAAAAAGTAACTGTGGCAAATGTAGAATGGCACAAGATATTCTTGTAAATCTTTATCATGGCAAGAAATAACTTTTTGTTTCCAGAAACTCTTCCTCCTCTATCTACCAATCAGTGGCCTTTCTAGGACTTTGCATATGTTTTATTCCTTAATACTGTTTCCCTAGTTCCTTAAGTATACCAGTAAATTATAGTATATTTAAAGTCAGTTCACTATCAAAATTCCACTTGGAAAATTCTGCTTATAGGAATACAGTGTGCTAAAATTTAACTTATCTGAATCGTATTGCCATAAAGATACAAAAATAAATTAACAAATTTTGTATTATCAAGCAAAAAGTAAGAAAATTAATTAATGTGACATAACAGTTATTTTAATTTTCAAGAAAGTTTTGTGGTAAACTAAATTGAAAAATTTAGAAAACAAAAGACCGAAAATTTGGAAAACAGTTCAATTTTATAATGAAGCGCTAAGAGAAATAAAATAAAGACTTAAAAATTTGGGGTTCAGGAAAAAAGGAATGTTTCTTACTAGATTTAACTGGATACTGTCCCTTTCTTTGCTATTTAGGGCATTCAGAATATAATTTCACAGATGACATATTTTTCTTAATGTGATTTTCAGACCACGTCTAATGGAAAATGCCTGGTTAGGATTAAGAGACATAGTTCATATGTTAAACTACATTTGCATGCAATTATTTCTAAAACAAATGCCAGTGTACAGAGCCTATTGAAATGGCTTTCAGGATGGCTGGCACAGCATATTAAACCAGCTTCCAATCTCTGAGTAAGTTTATATTCTGAATATTTCAAATCAGGACAGTGAGCACAGAATCAACCTTAGCTTTTTCACCTTGATGCGTTGACCAAGAATAGTATAGACAGAGAGTTTGAGTCCAAGTAATCAGGGTAAAAATGAATTTTTTAAAAATCTTCACCTGAGGCTATTTTCTCCATTGCTTTTCAGGGAGAGTGGAGGAGGGAGGGAGAGAGAGAGAGAGAGAAACAATCATGTCAGAGAGACACATCAATTGGTTGTCTCCCACTTGTGCACCAACCAGGACAGGGATTGAACCTGCAACCAAAGTATGTGCCCTTTGTCGGAATCGAACCCAGGACCCTTCAGTCTGCAGGCCAACACTCTAACCAGAGACAAACTAGCTAGGGTAGGAATGAATATTTTTATAAGCAAAAATCTGTCTTGCTTAACATAATAATAATATTTCATGCATTAATGTCAATAGCTGAAAAAAATAAAACTACTACAAAATAAATTGAATTAATAATCTCATGTGTGGAACAAAACAGATAGTAATAGAATGAATGTACTATGTAGCCTTCAACTTGTTTTAGGGTTTTTTTCTTCATAAAGAAATAAAAAGTATTCATAAATTATTAGTTGTTTTTTGTTTATTTTTGTTAGTAGAAATCTCACTTTAGTATTTCTGAAACACATCTGTCATCAACAGTATCAAAAATATCAAAAGGAATAAATGGTAGGACCAAAAAAGAAGCACTCATTGCTTTGCTTATATGGGGTATGTGGGCTTCATAGAGTCACCAACCCTATATGTCCTTAGAGTTTATGGATTGGTCAAGACCTTTAATTATGGTTTGGCGATCTTTCGCGTGAGAATGTATTTTGGATTAGGAGTTCACTGAATAAATGAAGCATGGAGATCCACTGATGTATCTATTATTATGTATCAAAACAAAACACTATTATACCATCATTTGTCTAAATTCAGAAAGTACCACCATTTCTTTTCCTGTATGCTTTATTCCTCAGAGGGGAGCAATTCAGGTCATAATCACACCTAGGAACTTATGAAGGACTCGAGCACGTGGCAGTCTCTTTTCTGATCCCTACAGCAGAAGCTCTCGAATCAGCTACTTTTTATCTGCCCTTGGTCTCAGTGACAGCTCCTATTCTTGCCAATAACAATAAGTAATATACTCTTAAATGAGAAACAGAGACTATAAGTTGTATACACAGAAGCTTATCTTGTTGGCATCATTGATTATGATTTACTCCCTATCAACCTCTTCTCCTTTTGACTGTGATGTGAGGTAGAGAGGAAACCTGAAGAAAGTAGGTCAATTATTTTAAAAAAGCACTCTTGCCAACCAAAAACCCCTTACAATTCAACAAGAAAACATTAAAGATGACAAGAGAACTGCCAGTTGAGGTTCAGCACTGCCACTCACTTTTTCTTTCATATCAAAAGATTATTGCACATATTGTTGGATAAATATCTAACTTCATTACTAAGTCCATTGCCTTCACACCAGTGCTTCCCAACAGGTGGAATGATAAGGTATTGGAGAGAAGAAAATAAGGGGAGTCAGATTCACTCCAATAGAACTTTCTAATGGTAGTGGTGATAGAGACTCCCTTCATAGGAGAGACCATGCATCCCCCCACCCCTTCCCTTGAGAACTACTGTTCCATCTTAACCACAAATTAACCTGAATTTCATACAAGGGAAGGAATTCAAGAAAAGGTAGTATTCATATTTTAATACCTTGTCGACCTCTTTATTTTGGTCTTATTTTCCAAAAATGAAAAATTTGAGATATTTTGAACAGCAATTTAGAGGCCGTATGCTATCAATGATTAATGGCAGAGTAAAAGCACAAGAATTGGAATCAGACTGAGTTGATTCACATCCCAGCTTAAACTACCAGCTAGCTACTTGACCTTGGATAATGCAATTTTCTGGAATGGGAAAGCATAAATAAACATATTACCAAGTACACAAAGTAAGCACTGAAAATATGCTAGTCATGTGAAAAATTATAAATACTTTAGGATCTTTCTTTCGTTGGAGAAAAAGAGATTTTAAAGAAGAAAGAGAACATGAGAAATGTGACTTCTATAACATCTCTGGTTAACTCCTCAGCCTCCTTTCCACTGGTGTAGTCACCCATTTAGATATAATGACCCATAAATACTTATTACTAAAAGGCTTAGGAGACCAGCTAGAGACTAAAATAGAGCCTTTGGGGGAACAGAGGTATTTGTATCTTGACATTGGGTAAGTACAAAATCCACACACAGGTACATGAATAAACTAGTAGTAAAAGGCTGCTCTATATTCACAAAACACAATTTAAAATACCAAAAATCTGTGTTTGAACTTTTCAAATATTAAAATACATTTGGAGGTAACTATTCCTCATGAGATAAAGTATTATTAAAATAAATATAATGTAATTTCTCCTAAGAATATATTTCTTGAGAGTTTATATTCATAAATATGGAAAGCCGAGTTGAGTTATGAATTAGAAAAGGTGCAAGGAGATCAGAAGCCATCCTAGTAATCGCTACGTTCCGCAGTGAAGCAAACAGTAGCCCAATCCAGGATCAACTCAGACTTTCACAGAACCACCATGACAATATATATACATAACTAAAAAAGTATAGAATTGCTATTTTTATATATGAGTTTACTGGAAGAAATGTCAAATTTTAAAATTATGTTACTATCTGTTGAAAATTATTCATCTCTAAACCAGGACCAAATTTCATTACCAATAGATGCTCTCAAGAATGAAGCTAATTTACATTTAAAATAGGAGTACAGTCTACTCTTTAAAATCACAATGATAAACACACCAATTTGACAATTACATTAATATGTGTATTTGCATAATCTGTCTTCCACACCTGTTCTTAATTTGAAGCAGCTGCAGGACAAATCACATCACACTAATCTCAATGGGTATGTGTATGTTCCAAACAGTAATGAACACATCTTATTTTTTGGAAAATATATTTTTTAATGTTTCCTGACTTTAAAAAATTGGTAAAGTTTTATAAATTTCATAAAATTTATTTAACTAATATTAATTAGAGGAATAAGCATACCAAATAATGCTCTCTCTTACATTTTTTGCCTCCTGTATTATTGACATATGGTTTTACTGATTTTTGTCTCTGGAATTATTTTTAATTTATTTTTATTTATTTATTTATTTTTTAATATATCTTTATTGATTTCAGAGAGAGGAAAGGAGAGGGAGAGAGAGAGATAGAAACATTGATGATGAGAGAGTCACTGATCGGCTGCCTCCTGCACGCCCCCGACTGGGGATCAAGGCCGCAGCCCGGGCATGTGCCCTGACCGGGAATCGAACCCGGATTGCCTGGATCCTCTGTCGACGCTCAGCTGCTGAGCCACACCCAGCTGGGCTGGAATTATTTTTTAAATAACGTATTTCACTTACACAGAAAAAGATTAAGAAAAGATGTACCTAAAAAAACTTCAAAAAGAAAAATAATCAGAGAATCAATAGTAACCACATTAACGGAGAATCAACCAAAATCTGCACATAATTTGCAATGTGTTTGCACCATATGATAACTGTGACACCTTTGAAACATCTTTTCTAAGTAGGGCTCTGCGTATATTTTAACAAACGTATACTTGAATTTAACAAGAAGAAATTTACTTTCATCTTTTAAAGAATCCAGTTTGTGTTTATGAGCATTTTAAACACACATTCAGTGCCATTAGAAAGGAACTCAGTTTACTATTGTTAGATAGTCTTCTTCTTCATGCATTTAAATAATTCAGCTTGATTCTAACTAGTGGAATATAAAATACCATTGTAATGTGTCAACAAAACTGTCTTCCTTTAATCTTCTATTATGAATGGGAAGTGAATTTAGAGCTTTCTAAAGATGTTATTTATTTTCCGAAATATGAATGAGAGCATACACAGTAATGAACTGGAGCAGGAAAACAAAACCTATCTGTTTATTTATATGCTATTGACTTCTGAATGAGTAAATATTAAATATCTGAATTCATAGTTCAGTATATCATTCAGATTTCCACTTTATGTGTTTTCATTATATAGAAGAAAAGTACTATATTGCCATTTATATTTTTATTACATTTTCATGTGTATTATTTAGCAACTCTCTCCACATATGAGAAGATGAAGCTCAGGAGACTTAGGTGATTTGCCCAAGTTCTAATAACCTGTAACAGTGTTATGGCCCAGGAATTCTGATCCAAGAATCTATATTCCTTCCCATAATTCATGGATGTTGATTTGAATGAATAACAGCTATTATGAAAAATGAACAATACCAAACATTTGACTAATGGAATATTTTAAAGTTGTTTCCTTTCATATCAGAGTATCTGAAAAATTTCAACTCATGGATACAAATGTACTAGAAAACAATGTTTCAATTTGACTAAAATAAAAAAAAGAGATACCTATTTTTTATTTAGATAAATATATTGCAAATCCTTATTATAGGAGTAGTTGCTCTAAGAATATAAAAATAATTTTTTACTATATTATTTATGCAATAAAGCCAATTTTTAGTTATTGTGAGAAAAGCAATTTTCATAGTTGTGACCTCTATGTAATTATATTTCTAAATATTCCTTATTTTATTTTTCTTCATTAAAAATCTTGCATATATAATTGGACACACAGACAAGTACTCCAAACAGATAAGCTGGCATGTGTGTCATGGTGCATGTGGAACATGAAATAAAAACTATATTTGTTTACAATGAATATGCACATTATATGTTTTTATAAAAACAAATTTCACCTTTTTTCTGAGTATCAGAATATTTTAACCCAATAAATGAGTTATAAATTTCCAAAATTTTAAATTAATTTTGTTTCTTTTCATTTTTTCTGTTAAGGAAAAAGAATAAACTCACTTACAAAGTTAAAAGCTTTCTAGCAAGTAACATGTAAAGAGATCCAACTTTTTGTAAATGTAAAGCTACTGAAAGGTATACACTTTTCCTAAAACTAAAGCATCAGGATAATAAATTTTTAGAGCTAGAGAAGGAGTTAAATCTTCTCAGTGGACAGAAAAAGAAAATGAGGCTACGCAAGTGAACTGCTCTCCCCAAAGTCGTACAGTTAGTGAGTACTCGAGTCAGTCCCTGAACCCAAAGCCTCTCCCGTACACCACAGAGTCTGGCTTATTACCTTTATTACAAAGAATAAATGGAACACCAACAGATCATTTACAACATGTACATGCTTCCCTATGGTCCTAAACTGAGCTACACTCCAATAAATGGATGTACAAATGAACCTTCAATTTTAATAGAACTATAAAATATGAAATGGCATTCATTTCTAGGCTGGCATGATAATGCCATGTGAATGCACACATAAATGCAGTTAATACACATGAGTGAGTGAGTGAGTGAGTGAGTGAGTGAGTGAGTGAGTGTGTGTGTGTGTGTGTGTGTGTGTCTGTTAACAGGATTGCTAGGAGATTGAAATTTAGGTGAATTTCAATTGTTCATGCTTTTCTGTATAGCCTGAATTATTTTGCAAGAACACATTTCTTTAATAATCACTCGAAATCAGGCTACTTGTTGCCCAGCCTGCATGGTTCAGTGGTTGAATGTCAACCTATGAATCAGGAGGTCACAGTTTGATTCCAGGTTGGGGCACATGCCAGGATTTCGGGCTTGATCCTCAGTAGGGGGTGTGTAGGAGGCTGCCAATCAATGAATCTCATCATTGATGTTTCTCTCTCTCTCCCTCTCCCTTCCTATCTATCTCTCTGAATTCAATAAAATCGTATAAAAAAATAAGGCTACCTGTGAAATAAAAATAGAACTTAGGAGAATAGTTATAAACATTTCTCATAAAATATGTTAACTCTTAAAAACCTTCACTATATGAAGTGCCAACTTATAAGTAACCTGATTTTTCTTATGAAACCATAGAATGTATTACTCTTGCTTTAGTCTCAGTAACACATAAAGACAAATGCCTGCTACCTTTGGCATGATTATTTTTTTAATGTGAGAAAGTTATTAAAATACTTTTTTTCTTCTTTCTCCGTTTCAGTCTGGTAAACCACTTTGTGATAGGCTTTCCCATTTTCCCTTTAATTATCCCAATTATATTACTTGTTATCCTTAGACTTCTTTCTATACTTCAATATCCCTCTCTGATTCTGGAACTCAGACCTAAACAAATTTTATAGAACCACAAAGAGTATCAGGAGGCACAAATATGAAGAAAACCTAGTTCTGATCTGTCTAGAAGTGATAGCTAGAACTGATATTTCATATCGGTTCTAAAAATCCATAACTGTTTTTCTTAATCCACTGAATTTTGTTTTAAATGGTGTAGAAAAATGGTAATTCTCTTGAATTTTTATCTAGCCAGACTGTCAACTCCCAGAGGATAGGAATGCCTTTGAATCCCTTATGGTACCTGGTGTCTACTCGGCAAAGTGTCTCACATACAGAGGACTATTAGTCTTTTTTCTTGATGAAGTGATTGACTGAGGATGTAAATTTAATACACAGAAATACTGTAAACCAACTTTCAAATCTTACTGCTCTTTTGTTTTTAGCTTGTGGCTTTTCTACTGGAGCATAATATTCATTTGTTTCATATGAAATTCTATAGCGTAGGCTTTTGATTTATTATTATATTATTCTAAACTCTCTTTTTATTAACTAAATATCTACTTGAATAGACTAGCAACCAAAAAGGTGTATGGGGGGAAATATATTAACCATCTCCTCTTCAGTCTAACACTGTTAGAAATTATTGAATGGCAATGCCAAATATAACTGCATCAATAGGTTAAGTCATCATTTCTAATTTTGTTCTTAAATATTCTTCATTATCTGGTCCAAGAACAGGAGTTTCTTTTAAAGCAATTTGTATGTGTATGACATTGTGACTCAATGATATTTTGACCCTTTAGTGATCACGACATTCATCCTAGTATCGAGTCACCCTTTTATCAGTGTTTCATGGTAAACTTGAGGATTTAATGTACATTGTTTCCAACAAGTTCTGGTGTACACATAGATTTGGAAATCACTAATCAGAAAGTACCTGAGTCTTTTTTATTGTACATATATGAATCTCTGTATTTCATAGGTTGATTAAATATTCTACTATTTAACAAAAGGGTAGCAAAATGGGGCCTAAAGCCTAGAGTATGGGAGAAAGGGAAAGGAAGGGAGGGAAGGAAGGAAGGAAGGAAGGGAGCAGGGGAGGGAGGGAGGGAGGGAGGGAGGGAGGGAGGGAGGGAGGGAGGGAGGGAGGGAGGGAGGGAGGGAGGGAGGGAGGGAGAGGGGAAGAAGGAAAGACAGGTTAAAAGGGACAGAAATAATTAATTAATTAATTTGAGGACTTATGTTTGGATAAAATGATCAATCGATCAGGACAATGGCTGAAACCTAGAACACAATAGGAACTCAGTGTGTGTCCATGGGGCTGGAAGAGAGGGAGAGCTAGAAGGATTCCTTTGAACTTCTTTTAGATGTCCCACAATGTATCTGTTTTTCTAGTGTAGCTGTTTATAATACAGATTACTACAAGAAATATAGAAAAACTATGGGATATGTCTTCTATCTTCACTGTAGGTGGAAGAAAAGTTGAGACTTTTACAAGTTTTACAGCAATTCCATAACCTGATCTGTAATATCTAAACAAAAATTTTTTCTGACCTTAACTTGTTCAAAATTTGTCTGCTATGACTACTTTTTCCACTATCCTTCAAACAGCACTTGTTCTCTATTTGAAAAATATGCATATGCTTCCTTATTTAAACTCTCTCGTGTCCTGTAGGGTGCTTCACCAGTGTCGCCAAGCTTCAGTAGTAACTTCTTGCAGGGTAACAATCATCTCTGCATAGTTTATTTTGCATTGTGCTTTATCTCATACTGAATATACATGAAGTATTTAATAACATTTTAGTTATAATTAAAAATATCAAACTTAGAATAAAGCCCTAAAATCCACTAACATGTAGTCACCTTAATACATTGGTTTGTGTATTTCTAAATTTTCCTAAAATAAAAAAGAAAATTTTATCACTAAAGTATCTAAAGTCATAAAATCTCTTTTCACATATCCCTTAGGCCACATGGTCAGTAATAACACCTATGGTAAACTGTCAGTGGCAGACACTGTTAGTTGCTTATCCCAAAATTCATTCTTCCCTTCTCTACCAAAAGGACCCAAACTTTCTTCAGTGACAAAGAGCCTCGTTAAACAGCTTCACAGACTCAGTTAAAGTGATGAGTGTTTATATGATACTGTTTATATGACATTCACAAGGTATGCACCCTGAGATCTTCATGAACCCTCATTTCAAAGAGATGAAAACAGAAACCACTGTTAGGCAATCTCGTTATTAAAGGGTGGAAGAGTGGGGAGCAATTCAGCTGGTGTGCACTTATTTATATTCTGCCTTCCTCTCCTTTCTTTCTGAAACATGAACATGATGTAAGGAGATATGGCAGTCATCTTGTGAACATGAAGATAAAGGATACACATATAAACTAAACCATCCACTCCTCTCCACTCTTCTATTACAAATGTAGCTTTTCTGTTCTCTACCTATTCTCACTTACGTAGTAAAGATGTGATGTAAAAACAACTGTTTCATTTTAAAAGGTGGCATTGATCATGAGGTAGTTGTTATTGAAAGTTGGAAAGTTGTTAACTTGTGTTACAACGGTAGTTCAATTCAGAATAAGGATCTCTCCATGTATTTGAACTGGGAATTTCCTGAATTTGAGGGTTCATGAAGGTCTCAGGGTGCACACCTTGTGAATCTCAAGAGTCTACTACAATTAGTTCTCATGAGTGGTTTTTTCCTCATCTAATTGGAGAACATAGTTTTCATCTTAAAAAATCTACCATACACTAGCAATTTATTAACATTTATTGAGTGCCTTTGGGAAAATAACTGAATTCCCAACTATAATTTAACTTAAAATAATGTTTGAGTCATTTAATAAGTTTATATGATTTTCATATTAAGGTAGAATGAGTGAAATATTTTTGAAAGAGCAATGTATTGCACTTTTGTTTAATTATTTCAAATGCTTCCAAATTCAGCATTATTGAAATAATCATAATCAGCACAAACTGGCCTTTTAATACAATCATCTCTACTGCCTCTAGTTTGCATATTCATTTTTAATGAGTGTTTTAGAAAATCTGACAAAAGGATCTAAGAACTGATGAGTACATTCTGATGACAGCTTTAACAGAGCCACCTATAAGTGTCATCAGTAACAAGAGATTTCTAGCACTAAGTGAAATTCTTCAGGTCCTTCTAAATATTGAGATATTCAAGAGTAAAGTTGCTTTCATACTAAAACTAAAACTTAAAATAGCATAAAGGGAAGTAACCTTGGGATAAGATAAAAACTAAATATTGAATACTGTATTAGAAGAAGTAGCACAGTGTTGATATTTTGTTAGAAAATAATATGCTAGAATGTCTTTTAGGCTCAAGATAGAATTAAGTAATTACAGGCATTTAAAGTTAATCTCCTCTCAAAATGGGAATGAAGGGATAGTGATTAGGTAAAATTGACAAGATTACACAATAAGGGAAAATAACAGTGATAAGGGAAGAAAAATGTAGTAGAAAAGGTGAAGTTAGCAGAGAAATTTTAAGAAAACAAAGTAAAAATGTAGAATGCAGGATGATAGAAACATGTGAATAGAATCCACAGAGATAACACAACGAATCTTAAATGTAAGTGAATTTCAAAGTAATTTCACTTTTTTTGTTTGATCACATACTGACACCGTTTCTCACTTTGTCATTCAATTTAGCTTGTACATCTCCAAACTTCTTAAGACAAAATTCACAGCCTACATCTTAAATCCTATGGAGAGCTCCCTTACCAATATTAATATGTATTTCTTCTGCTCACTTTAGTTATGGTAGAGAAATTAAGGGAATATATACTTAAATCCTAATAGATTACACAAAGAAGCAACTGCTTGAATAGTTAAGAATAGAGAAAATTTGAGCTCTTAGAAAACAGTTTTCTTCCAGATTTAAGTTATGGAAGCTCTGTATTATATATGAAATATACATTTACTTATACAAGTGGATATATAGCAGTGTGAGAAAGAAGCAAAATTACATTTGTTACTTCTCCTTTTTGTATTTAACATTGATGTTAAAGTAACATTTCCCCCCCCCACACTTATTATTGATTATTTAGTGTTGGAGATCCTAAGAATTAATGGCAAATGATAAAGAAAGAAGGAGATTAAAAATTATCAATGTTGAAATTTAACACTGCATGCATGAAAATGCTTATGCTCATGGATATTTCTTAATATGGCTTACACTTTCCATCTTTTAAAAAGTCTCCCTTTCCTTAGCCTTCCTTGATAAAACAAATGTTAATTTGATTTTTCTCTTCCCCTCTTTTCTTTCTTCTACTTCTTTTTCTTCTTGCTCTAAAAAACATGAATTTTATTGAGCTGCTCTTTGTAGATTTATTTTTCAGAAATCTCCATTCTCATGGATTCACCTGTCACATGTGGATTATTTCACAAATATTTGTCTTTAGCCCTGACCACTCTGTTAGGCTATAATTTTCTAAAAGTTTGCTATTTCAACTTACTTTTCTTGCCATCACCTCAAAGTCAACATGTGTAAAGCTCAATTCATCATATGCTTAACTAAATATATATATTTTAATTATCCTTATTCTATATTTCTCACAATTTACTTCCCCAAAACATCCTCTGAATGTGCCATTGTAAAGCAGATCTTTATAAAACATTGATTTGATCATATTACTCCCTTATCAAAAAACTTTAATAAGCCCTGTTATCTAAACCATAAAGTACAAACTCCTTAGTGGGTGTGGCATTTCAGGCTCTAAACAGCTGTTGATATGAATTTCTAGCCCTCCAACCTTTATTATTCCTCTAGTATGAGATCTCTCTGACGGTCAAAACTCATTACTTACTCTTGTCTAACTAACTAGACCTCACAATTTCCTATCTCTGCATCTTTGATGACATCTTTTGAATGATTTCTCCACTAAGAAATGTCCATTAGTTTCTCTTATCTACCAGATTCCCTTTTTTTAAGCCCAACAAAGATGCTACCTCTCCACAAGCCTTCCCTGATCACTTGGGCCTTAATGAATATATATATTTTAAATGCTTATAGCACTTTCTGTCTTACCCATTCCTATAGCTCATCCATTGTGACCTGATATTTGAGTACAAGTCTTACTATCTCCCCAACTAAATCGTAAGTCCTTGAGGTGATTACACATGATTATTCAATTTACACTGAATACATGAAGGATGCTTTTCTGTCTATAACTTCTTCCCACTCTCTTTTCAGCACAATCTTCTCCTCATTCATTGTTCCAACAAGTATTTATTGAGCAACATAATCAAAAAATTTGTGATATGTGTTTGAGTAGATGCAGAATACTAAGGAAAAAATCTTATCAAGGTGCAGTTTTGTGACAGTCACTAAAATATGTAGGACATTCATGGGCCTTGCAGTCATAGAGCTCACAGTCTAGTAGAGAAAGGAAACATTAAAATATAAGTTTATGACAGGTAGTGTGAAGTATACATGATGTGACAGTCTACAGAAGGGGAAGATAGTGTAATAGTACCTAAAACACTTACTGGTGTTTTCTTATAAATCAGGGACACTTCATATCATAGTGAGTAGCAAATAGTAAAAATTATGGCCAAATAAAAGAAACCATATTGTAGAATATTTTTCATAACTTTGAATTAAATACCAACTTCCTGGAGTTGATCATAATGGAAATTGCTAATTCATAACCACAAGGATTTTCGCTAGTTACTTCATATTCTTTTTAGTCTTCCCAACAATCTTGCAAGGTGGTTATCCTTATTTCCATTTTAGAGATGGGAAAACAGGCCCCAAGAGATCAAGTTACTCTACCCAAAGTCCTACTAATTAAGGGAAAATGTAAGATTCAGATTGAAAACATAAGTTTTTCACCTACATACCTTGAGTAGATCATACTAAAGTTTTCCACACAACCACACTTTGCAATGATTAGCTAGTTAACCTAGACCGTCCTTCACAGGGTGTCAGCCTTGAGCAGCTGGCCACAAGTAACAACATCATAACATTTTTAAGAATTATTTTATTCTATCACATTCTTCTAAAATTGCTTATTTGATGCTGCCTTTTAAGAAAAGTTCTTTAGCAACCAATGAATGCATAAAATAAGTGGGCCAACCAATTGATGTTTCTCTCTCTCTCTCTCTCTCTCTCTCTCTCCTCTTCTCTTCTCTTCTCTTCTCTTCCTTTTCCCTTCTCCCTTCTCCCCCTCCTCTCTTCCCTCTCCTCTCTCTCAGTTCTCTCTCCTTTCCTTTTTCTCTCTGAAAGCAAAAAGAAGAAAAAAAAAAAAGAAGTGTTCTTTACTGAAATGGGAAAATCAGAACCACACAAGTCATAGTCTGTCCTTGTTAATACTGTTTAAATCAAACTATTTTTAAATTTATGATACAAAATGTATTAGATTAACTGCTTATTTTTGATAAAGAGAATATAGATAACAAAAAACACCTTTGAAAATTTTTTTCTTAGTATCCTGCATTCTACTCAAACCCATATCACAAATTTCTTGATTATGTTGCTTTCAGTATTTGAAACAAAATGTGTTTTTGCTTCTCTCTAATTCTATACTAGATATCAGAAATTAATGTTGAAAGGAAATATTCAAATTCACTCTTTACCACTGTGTAAATGAATTTTGATAATTTCTTAAAACGTATTTATCAATATCCAATTCTATATCTTAAAGGGGTATTTATTTTTAGAATTTATATATTCAGTTTCATTATACATTTTACACTTTATTGTTGTTTTCCCTAGAATGTGATTTTTAGAAATCCTAATTCGTTTACTGCAGAATTTATTGATTGCTAATGCTAATTTTAACATTTTGTTCTGAAGAATTAGAGGAAAGTAAAAATTTGTTAAACTGTATTATATCACAACATATTCTAATGTAGATTATTAAAGTAAATACATAGGTAAAATAATTCTTTTTGTAACTTAGATTTTTTTCTAAAAGCAATTTATAAAATTATTTCAAGGCCCTAAATGGAGCAAAGTTTTCTTAGATGTTATACACAATGATATTTGCACAATGGTTTCCAAACACCTAAGATTTAATACTTTGAATCCAAAGCATTATTTTTAGCATATGTTTTTAAAGTCGTTTGTAAGTAAAAACAAATAAATAAATATATATAGTCCTTAATCCATAAACCAATATCCAACAAAGTATAGCTACTCTTGAAAAATTAAGATGCCTATCATTTAGTTTAGAAAAATGAAATAAACTCTGGCTGGTGTGGCTCAGTTGGTTGGAATGTAGTCCCATGCAAAAAAAGGTCTTGAGTTCCATTCCAGTCAGGGCACATACCCAGGTTGTGGGTTTGATCCCTAGTCAGGGTGCATTTGGGAGGCAACCAATTGATGTTTCTCACATTTCTCTCTCATGTTGATGTTTCTCTCTCTCTTTCTCCGTTCCTCTCTATCTAAAATCAATAAAAAACATATCCTAGGGTGAGGTTTAAAAAACATGAAATAAATCTTTAACCACAGAATATTCTATTTTGTTCATCAGTTAGTCCAATATTTTAAAGATGTTGAGTGACTTCTTCAAACCTATATAACTAGTTTGTGGCAGAGTCAGAATAAGACCCTTAAGTTTAATTCATCTTTGCTTTTAAGTATTCCATTCTTAAACTATCACAGAATTATTTTTAAAATTAATTTAAATTACTTATTGAAAAAGAAAACCTTATATTAGATATTAATTTACAGCAATGGAAGTGATTACAATGTTATATACTAATATTCATCTAAGATAGCAAAGCAATGGCATTTACCTTAAATTTACGTCTCTGCTCTGCACAGCTGTTGAAGAAGCACAAGTCTGTCTCATGGCTGTAAATGTAACAAGAACAATAATGCGACCAATTTCATACCTAAACTAAATTAAGTAGATCTGTCATAGGCTAGAAAATGGATAATGTATTTTACTTTTTTTTTGAAATTACAGATTATGGAAGTGTGCATGTGTGCATATACAAATGTGTGTGTGTACACAAACATGTATATGTGAATTTACTCCTTTTAATCTAAAACTAGTTTCATGAAATTGAAAGCATTACATATTCCCTTTGGCTAACTTTCATCATTATGGACTGCTCTGGGTATATCAAGTCTAGCGAGTGCTAGGAATAGATATAGACAAATAAAACAAATTAAGATAAGACACCATTTTCAGCTGTTATTAGGGTTTGCTTTTCTGGGGTACATAGTAAAACTGTAAAAAAGAAAAATCTGGTAATGCTTAGTTTAATATAAGCCTAAATTTGCATCACGATCTTTATATGTTAATCATCAATATATTAATAGTCAATATATTTACTGACTGGCTCTATTTAAGTGGTGTTTCATATAATGAATAAATATATAAACATATTTCAAATACATATATCCAGCTATCTATACATAAAAGTGAAATCACTACTACAATTGGTATTTAAGCTTGTTAGATGTGTTTTTCCCTTTCCATTTTGCATTAGATATGCTAATATCTATGCCATTTGTAGCACAAAAGCGTGAAAAATGTAAATGAAAAAGTAATAGTACATAAATACCAATCTACTAGAAATAGACTCACTACCATGACACACTTCAAACTTGGCCACTGCTTTTCAACATTTAAAAAAAATTTAGTTGAATATAACAAACAATAAATATTGTTCTTGTGACTTGAGCCATCAAAACATTTTTCTAAAATCTGTATTTCTTTCAAACCTTATAAAATAGTTCTCCATAAAAACTTTGTATTAAAATGAAAAACACATATCTCTTTTGATCCTCTAATCAACATGATCTATTATGAACACCAAATACCTTGCCTTACAAGTGCAGATTTTGAAACATTTTCACTTAACTCTAAAAGATAATCTACACCAACTCTATTATGAAGTATTGGTTAAAGAGTTAAGTAGAAAAATAACTAGACTATGAGAGAATCATAAATGTTTTAAAGCATTAATTTCATATTAAATATTTATAATTTTTAGCAAAAATATTCTACCATTTTTTAACGTAAGTGGCAAATATGTAGTGCAACTCAAGTTAAATTGTATTTGCAGATGCAAAAATAAGTATTACTTAATATCCCCCAATGATAGCATGTGTAAGGTAGTATAAAATGCTATTAGGTTTTTATTAGATTTCTAATACAATCCCAGCATGTTTCCAGTTTCAAGTACTACAAAATCTTAAAAATGTAGAATCACATTATATTAACTGTAGTGTATATTTTAGTGAACAAATAAATCTTCAGTCATTATTCTAACTTTTCATTCTTCAAAATCAGCTTTCCATTCCTATGACATTTTGGCATGAGATCTTATTAAAATTACAAAATAACAATAAAATTCTAGAGTTTTATATATGTATAACCAAGATATATTTATGCTAAATCAATCACAAAACACTAAATATATGTGACACAATAAACTATAATAATGGTTAGCCACTCAAATTGTTAAAAGGTATTTATAGACTTTTAATCACCCTTTTATAATAAAAATAACAAAATTGAGAACTTAAGCTCAAAATTTTATTTATACAATTTTTGGTACATGAGTAACAATTTCTCACTTTAGAGTTACTATTCTCATATTATTGTGTGTGTTTTCCAAGAAAAGTATGTATATTTCATTTAAACAAAGTATCAAATTTTGCCTTCCAATATAACAGAAAGAACAAGTAGAAAAACTTAAGCCTAGATATTCTTTCCAGAGATATTCTGGTAACCATCAATAAAGAAACTTCTACCAGACTTAGCTTTGGAGAGGAAGATACAACTACTTGGTCTAATTTGTCAAGAGACATAATAAAATAGAATTAAGACAATATATAGTCTCAGATATTAAAAGCAGTAAACTCTTTCCTACCTTTGGCTTATGCTGCCAGCATCTAAATCTCCTTTGCTATACCAACAAGAAAGCAAAATTCCCAGTTTGAAGCCATAGTGAAGATAAACATTTCATCTGCTATCTTCCGTAACTTCCATGTAAAATTTTCTGTCATGTAAATATGTGAAGAGGCTCTCATGGAATCAGATAGCTCAATGGAAATGCTCAAATCACTGTTATTACTTAGGGAAGTATATGATGGTAAGTAAAATGTCTCACTACGGAATTACTGATTAGTTAAAACAAAATAATGTGAAATTTATTTTAAAAGAGAAAAAATTAAGATGGATCTTAAATTCAGGCTGATTCAATATAACTCACTTGCAATCATGGCAGACATCTGTACTTTACCCTGTTAAAACACATTCTTTATCCTCAATTCCCCTTTCTTCCCACCCACTCCCTCAAAATGGGTTTGTTCCCAAGAAAATATATTCTCATCTCAAACCTATCTAGGGACCATAAATTTAATCCAGTTTTTAGGTAATAAGTAGTTTCTGGATTGTGTATATCAGTAGCTTATAATTCTCTGTCATACAAACTAAGTTTCAGAAGGCCATCATGTAAGACTTAGTTACTAACATCTGGGAGTACACCTAAAAATGAAAACAGACAGCTAGGCCATAAAATTTTTCAAAATAGTTTTGTTAAAGCAACAAGAAAGATATTTACTTTTTTTAAAAAACTAAGCTCTCCTTATTAGAGGTGCATATAACATGATTTTTAAAAAACATGGCTTATCTTCCAACAGAACTGATAAACATTTTGAAAGATGTTTTATGCAACTCTAGATGTCTTCCAAATATTTCTAAAATACACCCTAAAAATGTTTCTTTCTTGGAGAAAATGTCCTATATATTTCTGTTAAAGGCTATATAAAACAATGGTTATATCATATAACAAAAAGTTATTTTAAAAGACAAATGTACTATCAGTTCAACAGGACAAACATAGTGAGTAAGCACAACAAACTCCAGAATGTATTTTTATGACTGTAGCAACAGCAATAACTCTTTGGTGAATTCAGTTTTTCTGACAAACTGGGAGGTTTTCTGCATTTATCACTTGGATATAATTGCAGAAAGTTGTCTAAGTTTGCTTTGTTTTATTCCATACCATTTTACTATTCATGATTTGCTTTTAAGAAAGAAATTTCACATTTTAACCTGTTTGTGAATTAAGTTCCATTTAAATCTCAGAAAGTTTTATACAAAACTTTATGCCTACATATACCAAATGTAGTTCCTATATAATTTTTGCAATAAGTGACCTTGTAAACTTTTGAAATCTATGCTAATAGAAAATTCTTTCTTTCTCTTTCAAAAAGATAAAGTGAATTTTCTTTTTGAATTGAAATTATCTACATATGCAAATATAATAATTTCCTGTATGTATACTACTGAGTCTGGACTTCTGTTTTCATTACAACATGCTTTAAAATAAGACCCAAAGGACAGGAATACGTTACTTACCTGCAGTGGTCTCTGTTTATCACTGCTCTTGGGAGATTTTAATCCACTTGTTTGCTGCTGTAAGAGAAGTTGTCTTGCAGCTTGGAGAGCCTAGAAGTAAAAAGGGAGCAACATATAAACATTTTGTTAAAGGTAAATTGATGATCAGTTATTCCCTGTTTAATAGCAATAATAGGCTTCAATGGATAAGAACCCCATGCAACCCTCCTTTCTAGAGAAAATCATTAATTTTTTTTTTTTCTAATGTGAAAAAATTTACATAACACACATATACAAATTTACTTAAAATCACAGAGATGGATTTTAACCTGCAGGAAATAAAGTTTAATTTGTTTAAAGTGCTCAAAAAGGAAAGAATCACAAACCGCATCAATAACCTCATTTCCACAAGGAACTTGTCTTTCAATGTTCAACTAAAATGCCCACTCCCTTATAAATTATCATTCAATTTGCATTTTCATATTACAATTTTGAAGCAAAAGCAGTAGACTTCAAGTGTTACCGGAAGCTGTAATTAAATTTGACAAATCAACATCAGATTATCTTGAAAATGAATTAATAAGGATTTTCACTAAAGATTTAAAACACTTTTTTTCTTTTTTTTTGTAATTAAAATTCAAGGAGAAACCTCTCCTTTGACGAAATAAAGTGCAATTTTAATGCCAAATAAAATTAAGTGGTTTTCATTTACATTCTTAGCAAAATCAGAGAACAAAGAATTTACCACTCAACCAATCAGGTTTGTTTCTATGTGTGAGAGAACACCAATCAAAATAGATGTTTTCATTCATTTGTATGGTTTCTTTCCTACTCAGAAAAATAAAACTTAACATAAGAAATTAATGTAAGCATTCCATTTACCAGAAGAGAGGCAGTTTGGCAATTATACTATATAAACTTATATAAAAACTAGTGCCATAACAACATATAAATATTTTGTTATTCATAAATAACCCCACATATTGAGATGTTTTAAAGGTAACAGCATAAACTAATTTTAAAAAAAAACTTTTATTAGAACCTCTACTGTAAAAACTTATTTTTTCTCTCAACAACTGAGTTTAATGAAATTTTTCAACACATGAAACTAAAATAAATCACTTCCTTCCTTTGTTATTTTCTATTTTAGAATATATGATAAAGTTTTAATGATGGGGAAAATATTTTAGATCATTTTTCTTCTATAATAATTAATATTCTAAGCTGAAAAAAGTACAATTTCTATTGGAATCAATGATCTGGTTTTTAAGAGAGTTTCTAGTATCCATGACAACAGTTGCTTTGACAAGATGTGCATATGGCATTACACTGCCAGCTGGTGTGAACAATGTTTGAACTACTGCATTGAGATGCTGAGCAAACAGAAAAAGTTGGCATGTCTTAACCCTCAGGGAAGGCAGTCATCCCCTGATCAATTATGAAAAGACAGAGAGGAGGGCTGCTACAGTCTGGCTCCAAGCAAGTTTTCTGAGAAGGCAGGCAGACATAGAAACCAAAGTAAACAAACTGAATGCACTAGCACCATCTCCTAACAACATTGATTTGTCTTCCCATAGCAGGATCTGGCATAGTTTGTAAAGCACACTTTTTGGAAACACACTCACTCAAAAAAATCTTCCTTTTTTTTCTTTTTTTAATTTTCAACTAATTACAAGTCATCTTAAATGTTTCTAAGGATGAAACATTCCAGTGAACTTAGACAAATTTATTATAAAGTTCAGTTTGAATAAAAAAAAAAAATAAGAAATTAATTCCATAAACACTTTATCACTGAACTCAGTTTTAAAAATTTCATTTGCTAGTCCAAATAACATAACTTCCTTTTTAAACCACAACTTAAAAACTAACTACAAATAATATTTTTCAAATGGAAATTACTATAGTGTGACTTAGGCTGTGTCAACATAAAAGTCTCAAAATATCAGTCAACTATTTTCCCTTTTGGTGCCAAAATCTACACAAAGTTTGCCTAATATTTTTCATGTAATTGTTTTTCCCTTTGTGTTCCTTAGTTTATTTTGCATATATTCAGCCTTATTTAGTTTATATTTAATTCTGTAGTCACTATTTTTAAAGGATTCTAATGAGGATAGTTCAGAATCTTGAAGTTGAAATCACCCAAACAGACCCCCTCATTTTAGCAACTGGGGAAAATGGGGCCTGTGCTTTATTCACAGTCTCCAGGCTGCCAGGCCAGAGTTCATTCCAGTGTGCCATATCGTTTGTTCTGTCAAAGGAACTGTTAGATGGCAACGAATATAACTCTAGTAAAGGAGAACATATGACAAGAGGGCATATCCATTTATCAGAAATTTTAAAAGGAAACTACAATATAATATTTTATGTTTTGAATTTGTGTTTGAATAGGACAACTATTACAGAATATATATCATTTTTATGGCCAAGTGTCCCAACTATTCTTGTGTTGGATAGCATCGCATAGTCTATAAATACCTGATGGAGCTCTAAAGTCTTGCCTGAAAAATTCCAAAGGTGGAAAAAAACCTTAGAAATTGTTTAGCCTAGTTTTCACATTTTGTAGGCAAGTAATTGAAGAACCAATACTACAATAACTTGATTAAAGTCACAAAGCAGTAATAGTCTGGTCAAAAGCTCAGACTTTTTTCTTTCACCCATAAAACCCTATCTCTTTCACCACCCTGCATTACATTCATTCAGCTCAACTCAAACAAGTAACCCAATGTAATATGTAATGCCCAATGGTGATAGAAAGACACTAGAAAATTAGACATATTAGAATTGCAGTTCATGAAAATATAATCCAGACAGATGAATACATGTTCACTGTTGGTAAAGGAGTGATAATAATAGAATACAACAAGATAGTTGGCTAAAACATGCGTTTGCTTTGTAAGTTCTTTTTTTTAAAAAAAAAAAAAATGTCTTTATTGATTTCAGAAAGAGGAAGAGAGAAGGATAGAGTTAGAAACATCAATGATGAGAGAGTCATTGAATGGCTGCTTCCTGCATGTCCTCCACTGGGGATTGAGCCTGCAACACGGGCATGTGCCCTGACTGGGAATCCAACCATGACCTCCTGGATCATAGGTCCACGATCAACCACTGAGCCATGTCAGTGGGGCACCATGCTTCTTCTTTTAAAGTATGTGGTTTTTATATGCATTTATATTTATTTTTAAAATAGTCAAGGATACTCTTTCAATATAAAAGCTTATGAAAAAGAACATCTTTCTTATTTTGATATTTTTTTCTGCAGCAGTAGAGATTGCCATAGTAAACTGAGAGGTGGGAGAACAAAACAAACAAACAATTCCAAGATATCAGGAATGATTAAAAACTCCTAAGCATAAATCTTTTGCAGTTTGCATTCCAACTGCAGGTATCACATGACATTTTTAAAAATATGTCTTTATTGATTTCAGAGAGAGGAAAGGATAGGGAGAGAGAGAGAGATATCAATGATGAGAGAGAGTCATGAATCAGCTGGCTGCCTCCTGCACACACACACGCCCACCCATAGAGCCCGAAACCCAGGCATGTGCCCCGACCAAGAATCAAATCATGCACTCCTGTCACATGACATTTTTTATTTCCAGTATTCTGGATAAAATTTTAGGACTTAATTTCAGTTAACAATTGCTCAGACATGTTTAGTTCATCTTTGCAATTTATTATTGTAGCTATTCAAAAGATGAAAGATTATGAGCTAACATATTTTTATCAATATAAGGTGTTAGGTGTCAAATTACATAAAATATTAATTTGAAAATCATATCTCCACATAAATTGGTAAATAGAAATTTTAAATTCCATGACCATTCATAAAGTTATATGACCTATTTAAGCATTTAGATAATCATCCTCTGCAAAAACAACAAGAAAAAATTAATTTAGAACAAAAGGCAAAAGATGTTTGTTTACAAATCTTTCTTTAATACTGTCTAAGTCTGATTCAAATGGACAAGAAAGAAATTTCTAAGCATCCAATCTAAATTTATCTAAAATTTATCTAAAAATAAATTTGTTTTAAATTAAGAGTGCACTTTACTTAATGAAGTTATCTAATTATAGTAAAGCTAAAGAAAACTAAGATAGGCCATATCAAAATCGGAATCAGATTAAATTAAATATTTTGAAAAGAATAAAAAGCTATATAATAGATTAAAGATATATTTTTTGGTTAGGTTGCAAAGGTGTGGAGATGCATGTTTTCCAGTATTCAGTGCATTTTGCTCTAAAATATTTATTAAAAACACCATTCCTAATAGTTACTGCGTAATCTCAAATAAAGAAAAATTTTTAAGAAAAGTAAAGTTCAAGCATATCACCTTTCTACAGTAGTAATAACTTTATGCTAGTTATGAACCTCATAGAAAAGGAATAATTCTAATAAGTAGACTATTATGAGAAATGAGTGAAAAACCTTTGTGACCAGCCAGATCGGTACATTTTTTCTTCTTAAGGAACGTTGAAAACTTTACTTTTTTTAATCTGGAAAAACATACAAATAAAATTGTTTGAGAATAGCTTAGAAGAACCCAGTTAAACCAAAAATATTGAGTATTCTAGGGTTTATAAATAACTTCTTTTTTTCAAAGTAAATATATGTATATTTTGGGGGGAAAATAGACATCACTCACACCTTTCCCTATAAAAATAAGAATGCTTACCCTATCAGCCTGTTGTATTTGAGACATTAAAATGAAAAATGACACCTACACCCATTACTATCTTCAATGTATAAACAGCACAGCATGACACATTCTTGAGAGCTGAAGGCCACAAAATCTTTCTGAAACATAAACAACAAAGCACTCAGAAGCATATTTGGTGTTGATATTCATCTCAGGAAAACACTGCTGCTTAGGCTTCTTATGAAAATAGATGCAGTCCAAATGGATCTCCTATATTTGGTTTCAGATAGCAAGGTTAGAAGAAATATAATACAAGAAATTACTATGTGTAACAGGCAAAACAAGAATGTATATTGTACATTGACAAGAGGTATATACTTTGCAGATCACCAGAACAACAACAAAAAATTGCCAGCAAGACATCCAGAATTTTGCTCTTCATTCTCATCTGACATCTTCAATTTCATATGACATCTTTAATATGTTACTTTAAATGCTGAAAAAAAACATGTTTTCAATCAGAATTTTATTGTCTAATTATTTTCACAAGTGTGGTTATTAAAAGTATACTCACATCCTTTACAAAGGATATGAATTACTATTCTGTTTGGTCTTTCCTCACACTATGTTCCTGCTAAAAGAATACACAGATAAATGTAATCAAAGTCTCCTAATGCTACTTAATAGAAGAAAATTAATCACTTAATTGTCATAGCCTATTTTCAAACATCAACCTATCAGAGTGAAATTATGCATCTGTAGCTATTGACCTTTCATTTTATCATGCCTGGTACATAATTAGTCTAAATTTGTTGGGGGAAAAGCTAATTACTAGAAAATATTTTTGAAAATAATTATTTTTGTTTTACAGTATATTTCACATAAAGTTAAAGAATAACTGTATGGCTATATAGTGTTTATATTGTGAACCACTATAGAGGCCAAATTGAGAAGCTAAGATCATTTATTTTATGGTACTATAATAAGAGTGAGAAATTCATTGTAAATCATCCTAGTTAACATTCAAATGTCAGACTATTTTGGCTTAGCATTCAAGAGGTAAACCTAAAGTAGAGACAATCAAGATATTGAATATGTGATGGAATGGATCCTCAAGTCATCCTCAGAAGTTTTAACAAAATTCTCAAAGTTCAAAGACAAACTCAGTACTCAGTATATTTCAGTATGTCTCCAAACTTTCAGATAAGCTCAGAAACCTTTCCACAAAATAAGCCTGTGAGTTAACTAATGTGTAAGACAGATTTTAGTTTTTCATGTCTAAAATCATTCACTCAGTTTAATGGGATAAACACATTCTTTCAACAGAGCTGGTATTCTATAGGCTGCAGAAAATAATACTAAGTAGCTTGGTATTCATATCTCTATTTTCTTCATTATTCTGCTAATGATAATGAATAGCTCATAGAGCACTTTTAAAGAAAATTAATATAATCTATAGCAATACTAAATACTATTCTTGTTCACATATTGAGAAATTTGACCCAACTTTAAAATTCCCAAGAACAAAATGTAACTAAGTTTATTAAAATTGGAACTAATTTTATTAAAATTAATAGTTTTACAACATCTCTTTATTATGGTAAATGTTCCATAAATGACAATCGTTTATGTGAATTTTCTCTATTATTTCCCTTTCTCCTACAAAATACTTTATTATTTTTCACAAACATACTTTGGATTTATTTTTTTTTGTTTCTCAAATACTTTAACAGATATTTTTCTCATTATGAGGCCAGTATCATCTTTTGTTTGAATAAGATTTGAAGATTCATTACTGTTATAATTTAAATTGACATATTAGGTATTAACTGAAAATACATGCTAATAAATTATAACATCTACAAATAAACTATTATTTAAATCTTGTAATCTGGATTTTCCCTGTAATTTAAAAGTAAGATTACAAAAGAGGTAGCATTTGGAAAATTATCTGTAAGAATAAAATATCTCAAAAATTACTTGTAATTAACATTTCTTTTTTGTAAGTATGTCTTAGCTACCTAGCAAAGAACTAAGTATTAAACACTTGTGTAGGCAGAGGGGTAATATTACATTGTTTTTACCCACATAGAGCTTACCATTCTTTAAGAAATATCTAGTTAATATCAAAAGATCATACAAATATTTTAAAAACATTTCAGGAATTTATAAGTAGAAGAAAGTATTTTCATTTGGGGAGCTCAGATAAATTTTTTATAGGGAAACAATATTTGGGCTGAACTTATATGCCAAATAGTTCATCTTGTGGAGATGGTAGAACTTGACCATGTTAAGTAGAAGCAAAGAAAATGTGGGGTCATAAACAATGAAAATAATTGGTCTTGGATAGAGCATGTTATCAGTTTAGGAGATAGTGAAACATCATGGGAAGGGTAGTTGGTTGGAGCTAATTATGAATATAACTAAACAATAAGTGGCAAAGGGTCTTGATATTATTTAACAGGTAGAAACAAATAGTGCTGAATCTCGAAATTATGGGATAAGCCTAGTCCAGGAAAATACTGAAGTCATGTTGTAAAAGATAAATGAGAAGTGATAAAGAGTGAGAAAAGATATAAAATACAAAGATCAATTAAAAGGTATGTGCGACTGTCCAAGTAAGAGATAATAAGGATAATAAGAATCACTTTAGTTGAACATAAGAATCAAAAAAGGAATGTAAAAGTATAGCTGTCAAGACTTAGTAACTGGGTATGGAGTAAAGGTTAGGAAGGGATAAATGATGGCTTCAAAATTTTAAGTCAAGGATAACTGGGAAAAGAGTTGTGCCACTTTACAGGGGTTTTGGAGAGATGTTGATGCTGTTTGCCTGCTAGCAGAATAACCAAGAGTTTTCTTTAGTGTATACTAATAATGCAGAGCTCTAGATTGAGGGTAATCAGGCTCACAAAGGATTCCTGAAAGTAAAAGATTAGACAATAGTTAAGACAAAGGGAGAGCGTTAGATTGCTGATAAAGAAAATGAAGAGAGAAGACTCAAGGCCCAAAGTTTGAGGAACATCTACATTTTGTTGAGAGGACATGAGGAGATACTAAAAATAGGAGACCATGAGTGGAGAGGAGAGCATCATAATGAAAATGAAAATATTTTAAAAGCTAGAATATAAAGCAATATTATTTCAGGTGAAGACTTTTGAAATTATTCTATATAAAGTTCATCCAGTGGATATAAGCTCTTCCATGTATAAAATACTGGTCAACTGAGATTGACTCTTGATTTTTATCTTTACAGTGACTTTGATAAATAGATATATGTATTTTAACTAATGGGCCCAGTATACTGCAATTTCTGAAAGTTTACCTCAATACTTATTTAGTTTTTCACAATCTATTCAAGTAGAAAAATGTCCTGTTATATAGGAAGGATATCTTAACAGTTTTATGTTCTATCATACTTTACAAAATTCTATTTTAATCTCCTTTGAGACTGAGTGAAAGAGTTTATAACTATATGAATGTACTGGTAAGCCGCCTCCCTCTTTTCCTCCAGGTCACCATCACCACACTGCATGAATATACACATACACTACATACCCTATGCTGTGGGATCACCTGCTCTCAAGGATCTGTTAGTATAATAAGAAAGATAAAAAGTATATTCAATATCACTACAGTGCAATGCAGAAATGTGTTGCATTCCATTAAAAGGAAGTACAAAAAGTAGCTATGAGGTTTAAGCAAAAACATAAAGGAAGAAAAAGAGAATTAATGCTTATTAAGTGCTCATTATATGCCTGCTATATTTCTAAATACTGGACATGTTACTTCATTTCATTCCCAAAACTCCTTTCTTTTATCATAGATGACTAAACTGAAGCTCAGAGTATTTAGGTTATATGTCCACATATCTTTAAAATGGCATAAGATATTTGAACAACCCTCTGGCTGACTTTGAAGGTCATGCCCTTTCTACAAGGGGCAGTCAAGAAGAGTGTATCATTGAAGGAACTTTTAACAGTAAAAGACTTAAGTAATAAACTTCTGGGGCATAAAGAAAACAAAATATATTCTGAGTCACTAAAATGACATTACTAATTACGCCAACTAAAACAGCATAAAGAATGCCAAGATCTTATTAAAATTGTTTTAATTTTTCCTCATTTTTCATGAGGAGAATTAGACATAAAAGTTTATATACTAAAGGGAATTTACTATCCTTAAAAAATACTGTCTTCCCCATCTGGGCATAGCTCAGTGGTTGAGCATCGACCTAGGATCCAGGAGATGGTGGTTCTATTCCTGGTCAGGGCACATGCCCCGGTTGCAGGCTCAATCCTCAGTCAGGGGCAGGCAGGAGACAGCCGATCAATGAAGAGTCTCTCATCTTTGATGTTTCTATCTCTCTCTCTCCTTCTCACTCCCTCTCTCTGACATCAATAAAGATATATTTTTTAAAAAATACTGTCTTTGAAATTATTAAGTGCTTGATTCATGATGTTGGTTACAGACAAGAAACCAGTATTAAAGATGCTAACTTATAATTAATAACAACCAAACACAAAATAATATCATTTGCTGATAAGCATTAAATAATATGTACTATGTTCTGATGGATTTAGACATAGGGTTGGCAGATAAAATACAGGATCCCAGTTAAATTTGAATTTATTTGTAATTTTGCTTGCTAAATGTGGCAATCCTAGCCAAAAAAGTGTTTCAGAATGTTGCCAAGATATTTTTATGCCAAGCTTTTTATTTAAAGGTAAATATGATTCATCTCATCAGTAGAAATGTCTTTTTAATCCTAATGAGTAATGATCTGTCATTTTGCCTATGTTTTATAGGAGAGTTAGAAGAGTGACCTAAGGGCTTAGGCTGCTTTCCTGTGAGAAAAAATGTTCATGTGGCTATGAACATGTATCAAAAGGATGAGATTTACCGCTGCTAAAGAAAAATAAGTGAACAAGTTGTTGAAAAAGCCAAACCAAAAAAGCAAAGAAAAAGTTGCTTTTAGAGTTAATACTCTAGCTTTCTGCAGTTGAGACACAGATGAGAAAAGTGTAAAACTTTGTTTCTCTGTTCACCCTTCCCTCAGCAAGAATGAGAATCTGTAGCCAGGAACCCTGAGGCAAAGACTATGACCCTGCCAGGCACCAAGGGGAAGAAATACTGCAGCAAGTCTAAAGGAAAGGGCCTTGAGGCAGAGAATCTCTGCTTAAGTAACCCAGAAGCTAACTAAACTAGTCCCAGAGGAGGAAAGAGATGGTGAGAACAAAACAATTTGAGAAGATAGAGTCCTTGATTAGTTCAGGTGCAGACACAGTGGGTTCAGAACCTCTGAAGGAAAGCCCCTAAAGCTAAACTTAGAGTGTTCTTAGAAACAAAATTACAGAGTTGCCAGAGGCTTCAGAAATTCCAAGTTCTAATCCCAGCACCATTCAAAGTTTCAGTATGACCTCAGACCTATCAATGATGAACTCTGAATAAATTCCTTCTTCCCTGTTTAAAATTTACTGAAGAGCAAATAAAACTCATTGAGGAGAGGAAATACTAATCACTGACGACAAATTTCTAGTGACTCACTGCAGCTGTTCAAAAAATATTGATTGAATGGAGTTAAGAATACTCTATTTATATTAAAATGGATTATATTAGGCTATGTTATTAAGAACATAAATAATAAAACACATATATATGCATGTGTAATACATTTTCAAACTAATTAGCAAAGACAGATTTTAGAGATCTTGGGCAAGTTCACTTTAGAGAGGGATCCAGGGTTTTTTCAATTTATGTTCCAGCTATTATGGAGCTTATGCTATATTATTTTCAGCACATAAAGTGGTAAATTGAAGTCATTATAAAATATTTATAAGTCCCACTTAGAAAAGTAGTGCCCTTTGGTAGAAAACAACAGCTACAGAAACAAGAGATAGGAGGTCCCAGAAAGGTTTCTTACTTATAGAAAATAACTTGATAAGAAAAAAGTTCCTAGTGGTGACTATCTCTCTACTGCTTTGTTTTCATTCTTTTGTTTTGTTCCACTACCACAATGAGACTTAGGACTAGGAAGACTGGGAGAAAAAATATTTCTCCAATAAAGTTTGGTCAGTGACCCACTTGTTGAATATATATATCAAATCCAAATCCAAAGAGCAAATTTCTGCATCCTGGTTTAGCACAAACAGCATTTGTATTAAAAAAAATCTAACTCATCTGGTAATCTTGTTAGGTGAATACATTTAATTAACTTAACTACATAGTACTATTAGCTTCTTAAGGACCAGAAATGTTTCTAAAAATCTTTATGTCCCCAAGAATGCACAGCACAGTAACTTGCACTAGTCACTCAAAAGATATTTGATTTAAAAGTATGTCTCTGTAGACATTTTTAAACTTGTAAAATGTTTGACAAGTTTAGCTGATTCCAACTAGTTGAGATGTAATTTATATACGAAGGGAAGAAACTTTGTATTCCTTCCAGAAATAGTCACTGTGCCTTGCACATAGTAGGTTCTCTTCAAAGCTTTATGTAGATGACTCTGGAGGATTGACTAGTGATCTACAACACTAAAATTTAGCATAATTAAGACTTCTTTTCCTTTATCAAGTTATATTAAATTTTTTTAATCCATGATTTTTCCACTATATATATTTTTAAAGTTACAATAAAAAAATAATAATTGATTTTAAAAAAACTTTATCTCACCTTCAGTTAGAGTCCTCCAATTATTTTATGCAGATTGTTTAAGTAGAGAAGGAAATTGTTCTCTTATCTGCCTTTAAAGCATAGGTACAAAAAAAGAATCTACACATGTGGGTATTTTTGTCATTCAGTTTAAGAATTTGCTTATGAGGATTCCAAGATGGAGGCAGATTAAGTGAAAGCTACACAGATATTCTCCCCCACACAAACTGAAATTACAACTAAAATATAGAAAAATCATCCTGAATAACCAACTGAAGACTAGCTGGAGAGAACCTTTATCACAAAGGACATAAAGAGGAGGTCAAATAAAGACTGGTAAGAAATGGAGAGGTACAAGAGGGCTGGTCAACCCACAGGCAGCAGCTGAAGTTCCCGAGTAACATCTCAGCTGCAGAGGGTTGCTCCTGAGAAGTCATGGGTCTTAAACCACAAACATTGCTCCCCAGCCCAGAGCACCAGAACTGGAAAAGGTGCCCACATAACATCTGACCATGAAAGCAGCAGGGTTTCTGCCCACCAGCAACAGATGGCTGGAAATATAGGCACTCACTTAAAGGGTCAATGCACAAAATTTCCTGTGCAGCCACTCACCTTGGGTTCTACAGAGGGAGGGAAAAGTGGACTAGAGCTGTGTGAAGAGAATTCAGGGCTGGGGGCTCTGGGGAGAGAGCTCAGAAGACAGCTGCCTTGGTCCCTGTGCTGAGCTATTCTCCCATATGGCAGAGGCCATCTTTCTCAGGCAGACCTTACCATGCAGGCAGCTTTAGCCAGGGGGGAAGCAATTGACCCACCTGTTGGAAATCCACTTATCACACTCTGTGATGACACCCACTTATCACCTGGCTGTGAATGATAGCCTGAGGCTCATTAAGGACTGAGACTAATAATCAGCCTGCAGGCAGACAGAAATCTTGGTACTTTGAGTCCTTGCCTGATCTGCTTCAGGACCCGGAGCTAAGAAAAGTAGACCATAGTGCACAGCTTGGTCCTTTCCAAGTGCACTCAGCTCCAGCAAAGGGCATCACAAGCTGAGGATCGCTGATAGCTCCAAAGAGGGTACTTAGGGTAAGTCACAAACAGAGTCTGACATTAACCTGCACCAGGAAATCTCTGAAGAGGTCCAAAACCAATAAGCCCAGTGGCCAGCTTCAGACAATAGAGGAGGATCCAAAAAGCTCCACAAGCAGTATATCCATAGAGAGATACTGGCAGGCTTTAAAACCTGCTGAAGCAAATTCCACTTATGTGGTAAGAACCTGCACATCAGCCTGCACTTTGTGTTGGGGGTTGAGCCTCACTATGAGCCAGACTGAGGGTTGGGCTCATGCACAAATGAGACAATAGCAATCAAGGCTGAATTACAACAGGAGAGCTGAAGTAATGCACCCAAGGAACATATTTAGAGGACCCAGGTCTGGTGATCAAGGAGACTGCACCACTGGGCACCACAGGTCACCTACTACATAAGACCACCCTACCAAGACTGAGAGTCATAGCAGATCTACCTAATACAGAGAAACAAACCCAAACAGGCAACCAAAATGGGGAGACAAAGAAACAAACCCCAAAGGAAAGAACAAGAGAATTCTACAGAAGAGCTAAGTAAAATGGAGATATGCAATTCATCAGATATAGAGTTCAGAGTAATGATTACAAGAAGGCTCAACAGCATGAAAAGCATATAGAAACTATGAAAGACAACCAGTCGGAAATGAAGAATGACAAAAAAGAAATAAAGGATAAACTGAAAGGAATAAACAGCACATTAAGAGAAGCCAATGATTACATCAGTGAATTAGAAGTCAGGATAGAAAAAAAGTCACTCAATTAGAGAAGCAAAAAGAAAATAAAAAAGCAGGACAGTTTAAGGGAGCTGTGGGACAAATGTATCTAACAATATTCACATCATAGGTGTACCAGAAGAGGAATACAATAAGCAAAGGATAGAGAATTTATTTAAAGAAATAATGGCAGAAAACTTATTATATGAACAGATGCAGAAAAAGCATTAGACAAAATCCAATACCCATTTTTGATAAAAACTCTCAGCAAAGAGGGAATAGAGGGATCATACCTCAAAATAACAAAGGCCATTTATATGATAAACCTATAGCCAACATCATACTTAATGGTAAAAACTAAAACCATTTCCCCTAAGAACAGGAACAAGACATGGGTGTCTGCTTTCACCACTATTATTCAACATAGTACTGGAAGTCTTAACCAGAGCAATCAGACCAGAAGAAAACATAAAAGGCATCCAAATTGGAAAGGAAGAAGCACACTGTCATTATTGGCAGATGACATAATATTGTGCACAGAAAATCCTAAAGACTACACCAAAAATCAACTAGATTTAATAAATGAATTTGGCAATGTACAAAATTAACACCCATTTTTATACACCAATAATGAACTCTCAGAGAGAGAAACTAAAAAAACAATTCTATTTACAATTGAAACAACCAAAAAAATAAGATACCTTGGAATAAACTTAACCAAGGAGGTAAAAGACTTGAACTTGGAAAACTACAAGACACTGAATGAAGAAATAGAAGATACAAACAAATGGATAAATATACCATTTTCATGGATTGGAAGAATTAACATAATTAAAATGTCCATACTACTCAAAGAAATCTTTAGATTCAACACAATCTCAAGTGAAATACTAATGATATATTTCAAAGATCTAGAACAAATACTCCAAAAATTTATGTGGAACCAAAAAAGACCCCAAATAGCCACAACAATCATGAGTAAGAAGAAAAAAGTAGGAGGGGTCAAAATATTATATATCAAATTATACTACAAAGCCACTGTAATCAAAACTGCCTTAGTAGTGGCACAGAACAAGCACATAGATCAGTGAAACAGAATTGAGAACCCAGAAATCAACCCAAGACTTTATGCTCAATTAATATTTGACAAAGGTGACAAGAGCATACAATGGAGTAAAGACAGTATCTTCAATAAATGGTATATGGAAAATTGTACAGGTACATGCAAAAAAATGAAACTATGCCACCAACTTATACCATATGCAAAAATAAACTCAAAAGACTTAAATGTAAGTCATGAAACCATAAAAATCCTAGAAGAAACCATAGGAAGCAAAATCTCAGACATCCCTAGTAGCAATATTTTTGCAGACTTGTCTCCTAGGGTTAGGGAAATAAAAAATAAGTCCAACATCAAACTAAAAAGCTTCTGCAGAGCAAAAGAAACTATCCATAAAATGAAAAGTGATCCCACTGTATGGGAGAACATATTTGTCAACGATACATCTGATAAGGGCCTAATTTCCCTACTTATAAAGGACTTATATAATAACTTAATGAAAGGAAGACAAGCAATCCAATTATAAAATGGTCAAAGGACCTAAGTAGACACTTTTCCAAAGAGAACATACAAATGGTCAAGAGACATATGAAAAAATGCTTAGTCATTAATCATCAAAGAAATGCAAATTAAAACAACAATGAGATATCAGGTCACACCTGTGAGAATGGCTACCATCAACAAATCAACAAACGGCAAGTACTGGTGAGGATGTGGAGAAAAGGGAATCCTAGTATAGGGCTAGTGGGAATGCAGCCTGGTACATTCATTATGGAAAATAGTATAGAGTTTCCTCAAAAACTTAAAAATGGAATTAAAAATTAATTTTTAATTATGAAAAACTAATACCACTGCTTTCCAGAAGCAATTTTTTTTTTCTGTAAGTTTAGAGAAAAATTTTAAAAAGCAAATTTCCCATAGGATAATACCCCAATTATTTTATCCTGTTACAGACTGTGAGCTAAAGTTTCTTTCAAAAGCAGTTTCCTTTTTTAATATATAAAGCTTCTGCCCAGAGGAGTAAGATGTTTAACTACACATTTTTAAGAAAAGTGCTTTCCAATTTAATGTTTCTCCTCTTTAAATTAACCATTGTGGCTTGTTATCAAAAAGGAAGCACATGAAGAAATGCTTATAGAAAGATGAATCGTTAAACTGGAAATTAAAACTTTATTTCTGAGGGTCAAACTGGGAAGATGCTTTGTATTCTTGGAGAAATCCCAATTGGCCTTTGCTCAAAATGGCACTCTTCTCCCAGTGTCTCAAAAGATATTAAACCTCTTGTAGAAGGAAGATTTTGTTGCCCCTCACAGAGACTTCTTATGATTGCAGAATGATCTATTTAAGAACCGTATAGTTTCTCATGGAGGATACATTTTGGCACTCTCTTGTAATTGTCTTCATTTACTTACTGGCACCTAACAGACCACTCACCAGTGTGGGACAAGCTGTGCTTGCTCAGATCATCTCTATGTTGAAATTAAGCCATTACCCTGAATCCTGGGACATGCTATTGTGAAGTTTCCTGGTATTTCTACTGCTATCTTTCGTATGTTATAGGAGAATGTTCACTGTCAGAATCCTATGGCAGAAACTCAATTTCTGAGTCCAATACTAGTTCATTATAATGTCGACAACAGCTGGGACACTGGTATACACAAATGAGTCATTCTGAAATTGGAAGACAAATCCAAAATATATACTCAGGACCGTTCTTGTGATTCCATAGCCATGGAAATAACTGTAAAAACGGGGGGATCTTGTCAACATCTCACTCTGCCACACCAAATTATATCCTCACAATTTGAATTTCTATGATAGTTCTACTTCCCTGTGCTCCTTTTAAAAAAACCTGTTTTTAAAGGTTTCAACTGTATCATATTTAATGGAAGGGATAACAAAGAATACCTTCAGCACACCTATCCATAGGGCAGTAACCTTTTGTGAAATGAAAAGGTGTTGCAAAGATGAGTTAACTGATAGACACCAGGGAAGATCCATGGGTATAACAGAAGCATAACACAAAGTAGGAAAGGCAACTGTGATTGAAATAGGGACAAAGACCAAAGAATGATATCAATAACTAATGAAATGATAAGCCACCAAAATTTCCAATTTCTTACAATTTAATAAACTCTTTGGGTCAAAAATGCTGTTACTGTTTTGTGAACTTTTGGAAAACTACCTTTATTACACTGTATTATTTGCATAATATTTTACTGTCAAGTGCTGTTTCTGCAAAGTTAATTCCTGTATGAGAAAAATATATAAAAATCATTTAATATGCAAGGAAAATAAGAACATATTTAAATTACAAATTTATTTGAATCTTGATGACTACAGAGTTAACTTACAAATATTGTGTGAAGTATTAACCCTTTGCTTAGAGATTGAAATGATTATATTTCAAAATACATATTTAAATTTATTTTGTAATTCTATGTACACTGTATGAAAAGGGGAAAAAACAACATGTATAGACATACAAATATAATAGATGTTCTTTACCTGGGTTACCTGAAGATGTTTTTAAAAATCAAGTTAAAATGATAAAATTTACACTCAGGTGTAGCCACAACGACACAAACATTTTTGCATATTAGGCATAAATCCTAGTAATTTTAGCTTCAATTTTGCTTTAAAATAAGGAATTGTTTGTCATTTGTTATATACCTTTTGCTCACAATCTACAAGAAAGAATAATTTAACACTGAATATTCCCACTAAATATTTAGCAAAAAAATAATGTCAGATTCCAAAATTTAGAACTTCTTAGCTGAAATTTAACTTTAAGAAGAAATCACTTACTTTCTGGATTTATGTTTAGTAAAACTACAGAAAGAATGTGAAAAACAGTGAAAAACAAACCAAATTTGAGGACTCCTCTATTCAAAAACTTTGTTATAAAAACTGCAAATCATGCTAAATTCTCATTTCAATTCACTCAGGACATCTGCTATAATGGTTTCCTACCCAGATGGTCATCAGAATCACACAGGAGGCTATTTTATAAAGATAAATTATTGGGCTCCACTCTCACAGATTCTGATTTAATTAGATTTGAGGTGAGATCTAAGAATGTCAATTATTTTTTAAAGCTCCCCAAGTGATTTTGATGATTAGCCAAGTCTGAAAACTATTGCTCTACTGGGTAAAATTTTGATGCTCTTAGTAATTGTAGTCATGTTTATTACTATTACTACTATTATTATTCATTATAATGATATAATGTGTTACACAATGCATAGTAAATGGGAAGATGTCACCTGACATTCATTGGTTCCATTTCCACCATATTTTACTCATTATTAATACTACTATGGCACAATCAAACATTTTAAATCTAAAATTGTTGGGTTTTTTTATATTTTGTTAAATTCCTTCAAATTGTACTGTGGAAGTAGGCCTAGAAAGGTTAAGTAATTTACCAAGGTCATAAAGTTTGTTAATAGTATTAATTTATTCCAAGATTTCCAATTTTTTCTTTTATTATTCTCACTATCCCACCAATTTTAAAGGTGTACACATAAAAATAAAATTAAGACTTTAAGCAATTTACATTATTCTCTTCTCCATTTATTTCTCAACAGATGACATCCTTTCTTCAAGACCTCATTCCTTATCCATTCCACCCTCCCTAGAGAATTCTATCAGACGCCACCAGCTCTTTTCATTCATGTTTCAAAAAACTTGTATGTGTATTTTATGGGAATTTTGTATGAAGCCACTTTTATCTCACTCCCCTTTATTGTCAGGTCCAGAGGGCCTCAGAGTTCTGGACTCAGGCAAAAGAACCCAGAGACTCCATTAGTATTATTTTAGTTACATTAAGGTTACCTAAGTTTTTGAAAGTTGGTGGGGGATCATACACAATATTGTTCCTATGGGAACAGGAATTACTGTTTCTAAACATTGGGCTCAGAAACGGTTATGTGAAACAAAACCTATTAGTAAGTAGGGAACAGCCTACTAGTGCATTGTAGTCAATGAAAGCTTTCATAAACACACTTCTCTCATACCAAGGTCTGTGCCTTTCTATTCACAGAAAAGGTCTTTGAATAAGTTGGAAAAGCCTGTAAACAGGCACTAAGAACATGGCTTTTAACAAGTATAAAGCTAATGACCAATGATATTGAAAAATCAAAGAAAACCCAAATTATACTCAAAGAAAATCAAACTCTTTAAGTTATAACAATTTCCAGTTGATAGAGTAATAAAAAACATATAATACGGTTAAACTGTAATTTATTATACCAGTTTATCATTTTCATTTTGTTGTTTTTAAAGGTTTCTTTGCAGGGAGAGAAAGTAGTATTTTATGCCATATTACTGAAAATTAATTACAAGAATAATTAGTGAAAAAAATACAATATATACAAAGTAAGTGATTATGTACAATGAAATTTTAGCAATTAAACATAACCTCAGATTTATAGAAAAGAATATGTTGGCTTTCTTGAGAAAAATAATGTAAGCAAAAGTTAATTGTAAACACCACAGTGGAATATTCTCTTACTAGTGAATTATGAGTTGAATGTACCATTAGTAAGAACAAAATTTTATTTTGTAGTAACTGTCTAGCCATTAGCCTCTGAAGCTTAACTTTGCAGCTACTGCATTACAATAGATGTTCTAAGGAAAGCTGCCTGATAAATTCTTTAAAGATTTGGCTGTTCTTTGGGTCTCCACTGAATTTATTTGTCCCCCATCTCCAAACTCATTGATGCAAAAGCCGTCTGTTGCAGAATTCTTTCTTTGATAAGAAACTTTTTTTAATTGTCCAAGCACACAACCAGTTTGCATCAGGAGACATAGAGAAATGTCAGTATGTATTTTTTAAGTGCTTTTTATTCTATTTTTATATACATTTGGTTCAAAAGACTATACATTTGTCTATAGAAATTCTTAACTTGAAGAAAAGTTTGAAATTATAAAATCAATTTTGTAAGTTATGAATATACAAAATGAGTCCTTTCAAAGAGGCAAAAGTTACATCTAAACTGCATCTTCTTTCCTATCTTGTTATGCTATTTTCATTTGCCATCCACTTCCAACCCATTTCCCTGCTTTCTTTACCAAGCCTTAAACATTGAATAGTTGGTACTGCCATACAGAGATTAATTGGATGAAACAGACATTGGCCTTCAGGAATTTAGTTATAAAAACAGAATTACACATCAATGATGGAAATGAAAACCCTATGTCTCTACCAATAAGCAGGGCAGTTTAATTACACTGAGCTGAACATTTTGGTTTATCTCATTCAGCAAGTCTCATCTACATACTTTAAATATGAAAGTTTAAGACAGGACACAGCAACGGGAAGGTGGTATGTACAAAAATAAACTGTGAGCTGCTTCTCTTCAGCTCATCTTTTAAATGTCAGTGTTTCCCAGTTCTCATCCATCTTCCTTTTTCTTATCACTCTATACACTGGTTGCTACTTCTCAGCCTTCATTGCATGGCTTCTACCTCCTCCCAAACTCCATGTGTGTTTTACACACAATAAAATGTATGTGTACTCGAGGGTGAGGAATATGTTTTATGTTTAAAATTTCTAACAGTTTATTTATAACAGTTTCTGGCATATAGCAGATAATTACTGTTTTGTTGAATGAATACTAAATGTTAATCTTTTCACTTAGGTGAAATGAATTGTTATATCAATTTCTGTGAAAGAGCCTTCTAGTTGTGTATTCAATATACACCACTCCCTTATTCCTTCTGATGGAAACATGATTTTATTAGAGAAGGAAATGTATACTGGTTGAAACTATATTTCCCTGTCTCCTGTAAAATTAAGGGTAGTTATGGGTCATAGTTCTAATGGATGAGACATTATCAAAAGCATGCAGTAGACTTCAATAAAATCTTTTCTCTCCTTATATAGGCATTCTTTTGCCCTTCGGTCTTTCCTTTCTCCCTACATGTTTTGAGACTTATAGTCCTTGCTAACTTGTGATTATAAGGAAAAAGTCAAGAGTATTATCAAAACTTCAACTGTGACATCTTTCAGACACAAATCAGTGCTGACAAATAACTTTCAGGCTTCTTGATTTTATGTGAAAAATTAATTTCCTAATTTTATATCTCAGTTTTAACACCTCTTTATTTGTATCTAAACATAATTCTTAACTGATAAATTTATAAAATGAACAGTAAAGCATTATTCTTGAGATGAAAAATATATTTATGGTTCTGAGATCCAGTTCAACTTTAACATTTGGTCAAAATGAGTATTGTCAATCTATGTACAAATGGTAAAGCTGCATCCTGGAAAGTATCACAGTTATGAATAAATGTATCATCATCATTGAAATATTATTCAGAGTAGCTCCACTTTTATTTGCTAAGATAGTTTTAAGTATAAATTAATAAAATTTTAGACTTCTGGAAAGAAAGAAAATAGGTTGGACTTTTAACATATTTTCTAGTTTGCTTAATTAAATAAGTGGCTCCTTAGTAACTAATGCACAAGTTTGTTCTTAGTTTCATTTTGGCGGGGGTGAGGGAGAGTGAGGATCTCACTTCACAAGATTCTATTACTTTCCAAGAAACCAATTTATAGTGTTGCTTTGGGTTCTAAACATCTTCAACAGCATTTATTTTCAGAGATAGGTAGTCATTAGAGATGGTAAAGCATAACAGCATAAAATATATTTTTATCACTGAATAACACTACTTTTCACAGTTTAAAGGCCTAATACATAAAAACACACACACAAAAGATACCCTACACAGCTATGTACTCATACAACAAGCACACACATTGCAGCCCACAATTAATTTAACTTATAGGTTACATACCTTCTCAAAGTTTCTAATTCATTTGATGGATTCCTAGTGAGCGCTAATCTGAGTCCTGGAGCCCTAATAACTTTGAATCCATAAAAGTTTTGAAACATTATAAATATTTAAATTAGGTTGCAATAATCATAACATTTTATGTAATCTTTAATACTGACATTTAAACATCTACAAGAAATCTGTCTCTATGCAAGTATACCAATAAAGAAAAGTGGGAAAACATACTTTGATGATTTTCAAGTGAAAATAATTCTCAAATAACTGTTCAAAGAGGTGACATACAAGTGACTAATAAAATTTGGTAATTTATGATTCAGTTTTTCAGAATTAACATTTTGGTATTACTAATGCATGGTTTCTTTTTTATTTCTCTGCCATGTTTTGTCTTAGTTTAAATAATTGTGCATTTATATAATTAATATGATAGTACCATAATTATTTAAGACCTCAATTTTATTAAAAATATGAAGTAATTTTGGAGGTGCAAGAATTATTCTAACATAAAAGCAAAAACAGAAAACTTAGGACAAGATAGTTTAAGCTTGCCAAAGTTCACACAGCCATACATGGATAACTGATCTTGGTTATCTGGTAGATTACTCAGCCTCATTGTTCACATCTCCTTAAGATGAATAAACAAAACACTATATTCATTTTCTTGTCAATATACTAATTCATTCACTAAACAAATATTTACTGAGCATCTATTAAGTGCTACATACTGCTGTAGGTGCTAATATGATTGGTAACAGCTCTTTTGCTAGTTTTTAAAATTTGGGAATTGAAATAACAAAGAGGAAAACATTGTTGTTTTAAGGTGTTTCAAAGAAGTATAAATGGTAAATAGCACATATAGAAACATGATTAGGAAACAGCATACTCAGGAAAAAGCAAGCAAAATAAGGTTTAGGAATGGTGTGAAAACATATGACAGGCTTGTTAGTACTCTTCCAACCTCTCCCTTTATCCGTAATGGACAAAACGTATCCTTAGTAGCATTTTATCCACCAAAGAGATGAAATCTAGAATCCTTCTGAACACAGGCAATTAACTATAGATGCATGTAAGATAATATCTATTTGTCAACTAATCTATAGTGAAACTGGTAGAAATGGAGACCCCAAAAGAAATTGTAACAAGATTGTAAGAGCTTTTCTTTTTTAAAAAATATATATCTTTATTGATTTCAGAGAGAGGAAAGGAGAGGGAGAGAGAGACAGAAACATCAATGATGAGAGAGTCATTGATCAAGCTCACAAGCCAGGCATGTGCCCTGACCAGGAATCGAACCCTGATCGCCTGGATCCTAGGTCGATGCTCAACGGCTGAGCCACGCCCGGCTGGGCTGTAAGAGCTTTTCATCTTGTTCTGAAATCAATTAGATAGCAAAGAAGTTTGTGTGTGTGTTTAGAGTTGATTACCTTAACTTCACATAGTCTTTAATATTCAAATACTACTAAAATAATTTTTAAAATTCATAAATATGTATCTAAAATTAAACCTCTCTGCATTAAAATAATTGAAAAGAATGAGTGCAAAGAATAACAGAAAATAATGAAAAGACTAACATTTTAAAGGTAATTCAGTTTCATTAATTTGAAGTATATATAGCAACTTGAATACTTAAGCTAAGTGTTGCCAAGTAGAGGTCCTGCTGACCTGCCTTAATTAACAGAAAGAAAATTTGTAATTACCACATAATTTATATGGGAAAGTGCTCCTACATGAGTTCAAGTGTTTGAAAACAATTTAATTCCTTAAATCTTTCTCCCATAATCTTGATTTATGAGAACGTGTTTAATTAATCTAAGGTTTATTAAATAAATTAGTGAGATTTTTGCCTCCAAAAAAAGAGATAGAAAAGGAGAATAGAGAAAGAACAGTGTCTGAGGACATGTGTATATAAAAACCTAATGATTTTAATTGAGAGGTAAATAACTAATAGTTAAAATAAATCAGTTAATTTCTAATTAATTACAGTCAAACTAATTGCCTACTCTAGAAATGTAGTTTGAGTCCAGATTGTTCTAGTGGGAAAAATAAATCTGATGTCAAAACAGAGTGAGGTCCTAAACATTTTTTTTTTTTTTTTTTTTATCCAATATCAAATGCTTTTAAACAAGTCATTTAATCTCTGTCTACCTGATAGGGAAACAAAGGGGTCACCAAGAGGTTATGATGATGTCAACTGATTCCAAACATCTGGATGAAACCTGAAAAATGTATCCATATATTGTATATATGGAAAACATCTGTACATTTGCATAATTTGTTTAGTTTCACCCAGATGCTTGTCTTGTTGAAAAAACCTTTTCTGTGTGACTTTTTCTCTTTTGAATGAATACTGATAAAGAATCTTCTCAATGTTTTAATAGGTAAAGCATAAGTATAAAGTTAAAATGTATTATTAACATTTTATATGACTTCAGTGGATTTTGCTTTAAAAAGTGAGTAAACTATAATGGAACTATTTATAATACTAATATGACAGACAGAATAACTTGTGTTATTGGTTAATTGTGGTATATCAACCTTTTACTTTACAAATGTTACTGAGAGTACCATCTTCACAAATACAGACAAAAAGGCAAGATATTATCATTGTGGTTCAACATTCTTTTGAGAAATATAAGTGAGATAAGCTGACAATATTGTTAAGGTAAGTAGGACAGAAGAAGAGAAAGAAATAATTATTCTAAATAATTGCTTCAAAATAATCAATTAATAACTAATGTAAAGTACAGATTATTAGATTAAGAAAAATAAAATGGAAAAATATGGAAAATGAATTAAATAGAGATTACAGTAAGAAATAAACTCTGTGTTTTTATAATTAACCTACTGTGTGAATTATCAAAATGTACATTTGTAAGAACTGTACTATCACTTTCAAATTGCTTTTCCATTACTTTATTTTCATGTATTAACATTTGGGAACTGAAGCCCTATAAATTGTATTGACTCTAAATTTGTTTTTATTCTTGGTTAAGAATGGACATATGGCCTTTTTTTTCGAAGGACACTATTTTCATGCCTACAAACCCATAAAAATGAAAATAAAAATATTTGCTTATTAGACAGAGTAGAAGCAATA